>NW_028319675.1:512500-522500 GCF_062004578.1 Staurois parvus | reverse complement strand
AAGCCTGATATGTCCTTACAAAATGTCAATATTATTAGGCAGATTAATTCCGGAGGTACGGTCACATTATCTGACATATGGCAGCTCTGGAGTGGGCTCACAGGCCTTTGGTCACTCAGGGGTTAAAGTTTATCTCCAGACTCTTTTACATGTAACTGTATACTGTTTGTGCCCCCACCAGAGAGGTCCCCCTCCCCCACACTGCCTGCCCCGGTGACACCCTCTACAAGGAGACCTAGGGGGGGGGGGATATTCTCCGGGGCTGACAGAGTCATGTATACAATCTGATTGTTGGAGACCTCATCCTACGTTGTGGTTTTATACGATGACTTCCAGCATTCACTTGTGATTTTGATGTTTTTGTTGCACCCGCGGTCTCCGCCCACTTGTCGGACGCTGTCATTTCAATGAATAAAGGAGAAGTGAGAGTTGTACTTCACCCCGAATGACTCAAAATGCAAATGTTGGTGTTTTCTCAGACGTACGTCGGTTTTGGCTCCACCGTGGGGGAAGACTGGGGGCGCCCTGCAGATCACATCATCTGACACCCATCACATCATCTGACACCCTGCGACTGCTTTGGGTTTTCCTGCTCTGCCCAGCAGTCGTGTGTTCTGCACGGTTCATATTATCTTCCAGAGGGCCTACCGAAGACTCTGTCGGGTGTCGGTCACCTCCTGCCCCTCGGGATGGGGTTGCCTCTGAATTCCAGAAACCACCTGGTAAAAACACAAATATGGGAAGTTTTACCGACCAAAAGATTGGTAATTCTGTTCAGTCATTCTGGAAGGGCCCTTGTGATCCTCAAATATGAAGCAGGGCCACTTGTACTTCATTGGATGAGATGATGGTGGCATGTGACCCCCAGCAGGAGCACCAAAGAGAAGAGGTTTCGGGGAACTGGTTGCACAATGTGGTGGAAGCCAGTAGGGAGAGCTAAGCATTATAGCTTGTTCCTCTACCCCTACACTCTGAAGATCTAAGTTGTGGGCAGGGCCCTTGTGGTCCTCACATACAAAGCAGGGCCACTTGTACTGCATTGTATGAGATGAGGTCAGTGTGTGACCCCCCCAGCAGGAGCACCAAGGAAAAGAGGTTTCAGGGAACCGGTCGCACAATGTGGTGGAAGCCAGTTGGGAGAGCAAAATACTACAGCTTGTTTATCTACCTGTAGACTATGAAGATCCAAGTTGTTGGCAGGGAGCTTGTGATCTTCACACATATTGCAGGGCCACTTGCGCCGCACTGTACGAGATGATGGGAGCATACAACCCCCAGCAGGATCACCAAAGAGAAGAGGTTTCGAGGAACCAGTCGCACAATGTGGTGGAAGCCAGTTGGGAGAACAAAGTATTATAGCTTGTTCCTCTTCCCCAAGTTGTGTGCAGGCTCCTAGTGGGCCCCGGTGGAAGCCAGTTGGGAGAACAAAGTACTACAGCTTATCTACCCCTAGACTCTGAAGATCCAAGTTGTGGGCAGGGCCCTTGTGGTCCTCACATACAAAGCAGGGCCACTTGTACTTCGTTGGATGAGATGATGGTGGCATGTGACCCCCAGCAGGAGCACCAAAGAGAAGATGTTTCAGGGAACCGGTCGCACAATGTGGTGGAAGCCAGTTGGGAGAGCAAAGTATTATAGCTTGTTCCTCTTCCCCAAGTTGTGGGCAGGGCCCTTGTGATCCTCAAATACAAAGCAGGGCCACTTGTACTGCATTGTACGAGATGAGGTCAGCATGCGACCCCCAGCAGGAGCACCAAAGAGAAGAGGTTTTGAGGAACCGGTCGCACAATGTGGTGGAAGCCAGTTGGGAGAGCAAAGGTTATAGCTTGTTGCACTTCCTCAAGTTGTGTGAAGGCATCTACTGGGCCCTGGTGGAAGCCAGTTTGGAGAGCAAAGTACTACAGCTTGTTTATCAACCCCTAGACTATGAAGATCCAAGTTGTGGGCAGGGCCCTTGTGATCTTCACACACATTCCAGGGCCACTTGCACCGCACTGTATGAGATGTTGTGAGCATATGACCCCCAGCAGGATCACCAAAGAGAAGAGGTTTCGAGGAACCGGTCGCACAATGTGGTGGAAGCCAGTTGGGAGAGCAAAGGTTATAGCTTGTTCCTCTTCCCCTGGGCTTCACAAGTAGTCAACCCTTGCAGTGCATGGGGAAGGGGTGCAAGAATATTTTTTCAAAAATTCCAGAATTAAGCTGTCAACGTTCCTTGGAAGCCCTTTGACTTGGAAAAGCGGCCAGTCCAGTCATCACCTCCACTTCCACACCATCAGATGGAAACATGAACAGTTTTGAGGGTTCAACATCATCCAGTTGTCCTTCCGAAGAACGTGCCGCTGGACAACGATGTACTTTCCTGTCCAGGGTGTCACCAGTACATGAAAATAAATCTCCCACTGGGGTCACGAGTAAAAAAAAAATATCAGACACGTCAACCCTTCCTCGTTCTACTGAAGAGTATTTTTTTTGGTCATCTGTGTTCGTTTCCCCTCACTTCCCCTGAGAAGGCACCAGTCATTGGAACAGGAAACCCCAAAGAGACAGCAAATGAAATACACGGGGTCTGAACAGCAAATTCCGGCCATACATGGGTCGAAATTCGACCTTAGGCCCGATTTTCACTCTGTTAGTGGGGTCAATGGCACTGGCCGATTGTCGTGGTTCCTCCCCTTTTCGGTGATGTTGGAAAATTTGTGAAAAACGACCGACTTTCGACTCAATGATGGTCAAATCATACGATCGATTTTTCCGAAAAGAATAGGCGCGTGAGCCGTGACCTGGAAGGGACAGAAGTTTCGCCTATTATATGGGGTGAACTTTATGACTCAGTCAGCCAATTTTTGAAATCATTGAGGGAACCATCGGATCACCGAGCGAACAACGTTTCCAATTTTCGGACTAAAAATCGTTCAGAGTTTGACCCGTGTATGGCCTGCATAAGTCAGGATATACTGTATTTATGTTAGCTGTCTCATCCAGATCTGTTCATCCAGCCTTGTGATCTGGGCACCACTGCCGGGCAGCCCAGCCATGTAGGTGACCTCTCTTTTTTTCTTGGCAGTTACGTCTTGGTCACTGACCCACCCCTAGCCTACTAGCTGGACAATGCAGGACCTTCATGAAACTGAGGAGACGCTCCCTGTGCACCCTCCTGTCAGCAAGCACCCCATGCTAGACTGACATATCTTTGCAATCCTGTTCCTGATTGGTTTACAGCATTGGTCCTTCCTCTCGAAGACCTGTTATACAAGAAAGCCCAATTCTGGGCACAGGAAGATTATTACTCTTGCAGTGCCCTCCTTCCCCCCCAAATCGGCAAGAGGTACGGGCTCACCAAGTCTAGGGGTGCATGGATAAGGAGTGATACTCACCTTACTCTTCGCTTTTGTAGGCTCCTTCCATCCGTGTGATGGAACAGTCCAGCCATGTTGGTGACCTCACTTTTTTTCTTGGCAGTTAAGCAGTATGTCTTGGTCACTGACCCGCGCCCCCAGTCTACTGGTTGGCCAGTGCAGGAGCTTCATGGAACTAAGGAGACGCTTCCTGGGCACCCTCCCGTCTCTATTGATGCCCACAGCAGGGGCGGACTGACCATTTGGGCCCCCAGGCACTGCCCGAGGGCTCGGGGTCAGTAGGGGGTCCCATGAGATGCCCCTTGTACCTTTTTCATAGGCTTTTTTGAGTGTGGGCAAGGACACAGGGGTCCCATGATTTCCTATTGCCCGGGGGCCCCATGAGTTGTCAGTCCATCCCTGGCCCACAGTGTAGGGAGACACCACTCTAGTCCTGGCAAGGGTGGCTCCATTTGAAACTTGGGCACTGCCCGAGGGCCCGGGGTCAGTCGGGGGCCCCATGAGATGCCCCTTGTACCTTTTTCATAGGCTTTTTTGAGTGTGGGCAAGGACACAGGGGCCCCATGATTTCCTATTGCCCGGGGGCCCCATGAGTTGTCAGTCCATCCCTGGCCCTCAGTGTAGGGAGACACCACTCTAGTCCTGGCAAGGGTGGCTCCATTTGGAAACTTGGGCACTGCCCGAGGGCCTGGGGTCAGTCGGGGGCCCCATGAGATGCCCCTTGTACCTTTTTCATAGGCTTTTTTGAGTGTGGGCAAGGACACAGGGGCCCCATGATTTCCTATTGCCCGGGGGCCCCATGAGTTGTCAGTCCATCCCTGGCCCTCAGTGTAGGGAGACAGCACTCTAGTCCTGGCAAGGGTGGCTCCATAGGCAAAGGAGACACCCTGACACAGGAAACCAGGGGCAGTGACAGGGAAGTGTAGAGAATGTGACTGAAGGCCCAGCTGCAGCTTCAACCACCATACACGTGCAGAGCTCCTCCATTCACGGTTCAGTGAAAAAGAGGAACTAAAGTGTGAAGCTCACCCCAGATGTGCGAATACATGACACTCAGTCCATCGGGTGCTCGCAGCATGGCCGCCATCAGGATTATTCTGACACTCGGTGAGTGCGGGTTGTGTTTGTTTTTTATTAATGGCTGATTGATATCAACTGATCCATTGATCGAACGACCAGCAACCCACCAATAGGACATCGACTGGTCTCTCTATCCACCGCTTTTAGCATGTGTGACTGGGGGGGAGGGGGCATTAGAGTGTAAGCTCCTCTGGTACAGAGACTGATGTGACTGTGGGGGAGGGGACATTAGAGTGTAAGCTCCTCCGGTACAGAGACTGATGTGACTGTGGGGGAGGGGACATTAGAGTGCAAGCTCCTTCGGTACAGAGACTGATGGGACTGTGGGGGAGGGGACATTAGAGTGTAAGCTCCTCCGGTACACAGACTGATGTGACTGTGGGGGAGGGGACATTAGAGTGTAAGCTCCTCGGTACAGAGATTAATATGACTGTGCGGGAGGGGACATTAGAGTGCAAGCTCCTTCGGTACAGAGACTGATTGGACTGTGGGGGAGGGGACATTAGAGTGTAAGCTCCTCTGGTACAGAGACTGATGTGACTGTGGGGGAGGGGACATTAGAGCGTAAGCTCCTCCGGTACAGAGACTGATGGGACTGCGGGGGAGGGGACATTAGAGCGTAAGCTCCTCTGGTACACAGACTGATATGACTGTGGGGGAGGGGACATTAGAGCGTAAGCTCCTCTGGTACAGAGATTGATGTGACTGTGGGGGAGGGGACATTAGAGCGTAAGCTCCTCTGGTACAGAGATTGATGTGACTGTGGGCTCAGTGATCTCTGTACAGCGCTGCGGATATGTCAGAGCTATATAAATGTATAATAATAATAGTGTGTGACTGCGGGGGAATATTACAATGTACAATAATTGGGTACACAGGATGATGTCACTAATACTCTGTATAGTTTGGCTTTAACATTTTATTCTAAAAAAACAAAAAAAAACAAAAAATAAAAACCTGCAGTATAGCTGTTGAGCAGAAGGTTTCACCTTGAGGTCAGCCTTGCATGTCACAGAGGGGTGTTGCAGGAACTCCACCATCCAGGGATATGTCCCGGTCATCTACTGACTGTCCCGGGTCCCACTTGCAGCAGCCGGTGCCTTTATCCTAAATACATTTTTGCTAAAATTCGGTTTTGATATTTTTTTTTTTTATCCTCTACATCTATTCCGGAACCTTCATCCACCCCTCCCACCAGATCCCGAAAACTACGCAGAACAGGAATAGATTACTGAGTACTTTAAACAATGTCATTGTTATCTTATTACCTGAGTACCGCACCGGCCTGAACTAGGAAATTATTTTTTCATTCTTTTTATAGATTAATGCAGGCCATAGACGGGTCGAAAACTGGCCTTTTTTTTATTAAAAAAAAACGAAAAATCGGTCGTCGTTACCACCAATGGTAAAAAAATCGGCTGATTTTCATCCCGTCTACGGCCGGCATTTAGTTTCTTCTGTCCCTGCAGAGAGCTCCGCTATTCTATTTTATATGAAAAGTCTTGCGGTTGCAACAAATGTATCCATTTGTATCCATTTCAGATACAGATTGGTTTTATTCGGATACAAATGGATACATTGTTGCAACCGCAAGACTTTTGATATAAAATATAATAGCGGACTGGAATTCTTCTTCCGCTTCTTTTTCTTCTTCTTCTTGCATTCGCGGCTCATGCGCAGATTTTTTATTGGTAAAACGATCGGCCGATTTGCCCATCATTGTCGGGAAAATCAGCCGTGAATTTTCCAACTGGACCGATAAAAAAAAGTGCTAAAACCCTGAAAAACAGACAACCAATTAACCCACTAATGGTGCGAAAATCGTCTATGGCCTGCATAACATTCACTGATCAACATCGGGATCAACACCGGGATCAACACCGGGATCAACACCGGGATCAACACTGGGATCAACACCGGGATCAACACCGGGATCAACACCGGGATCAACACCGGGATCTCACCGATTCATAGGGATCTGTGCGCAATAGATGTTAAAAATATCATACATGAAGTTTAATCTACTTTTCAAGAAATTCCTTTTTTTTCTTTTTAGGTGACATCATACAATTGATACGGTATTTTGATATCAGCCATGAAATCATATTTCCGAAATTGTGTTTTTTACAATTAACAAAAAAGATCAAATGGTCCATTGAGTGAGATATATATATATAGAGAGAGAGAGATACACACAGTATATATATATATAGAGAGAGAGAGATACACACAGTATATATATATATATATAGAGAGAGAGAGAGAGAGAGATACACACAGTATATATATATATATATATATAGAGAGAGAGATACACACACAGTATATATATATATAGAGAGAGAGAGATACACACACAGTATATATATATATATAGAGAGAGAGAGAGATACACACAGTATATATATATATATAGAGAGAGATACACACACAGTATATATATATATATAGAGAGAGATACACACACAGTATATATATATATATAGAGAGAGATACACACACAGTATATATATATAGAGAGAGAGAGAGATACACACACAGTATATATATATATATAGAGAGAGATACACACACAGTATATATATATATAGAGAGAGAGATACACACACAGTATATATATATATAGAGAGAGATACACACACAGTATATATAGAGAGAGAGAGAGAGATACACACAGTATATATATATATATAGAGAGAGATACACACACAGTATATATATATATATATACAGTCGTGTTCACAATAATAGCCGTGTGTTGAAAAAAGTGACTAAAGCTGAACATCCTTCTAATCCTTTTATTTCCATCCACACAAATGCATTGGGAACACGACACATTCTATTCCAAATCACAACATGAAGAAAAATACATCAAATTTGTGTTGTTCCCCTAAAAAAATGGAAGAAAAGTGAATATTAGACGGTTCAAAAAAATGGCAGTGTTTGTATTCTTCTTTACAAACTCCAACATTCACTATATAAACTGAGAAATGTTTGAAGATTTTGCTTTCCTTTGAATGACTTCATGAATATTTGGTTGTAGTCGCACTGTTTCTGAGAACTGCTGTACATCTGTGTTGCATGGAGTCCCCCAACTTCTGGCCCCTGTGATCAGGTATTCCAGCCCAGGATGATTGGACCACATTCCACAGTTCTTCTCTATTTCTTGGTTTTGCCTCAGAAACTGCATTTTTGATGTCACCCCACAAGTTTTCTCTTGGATGAAGATCCGGGGATTGGGCTGGCCACTCCATAACGTCCATCTTGTTGGGCTGGAACCAAGATGTTGCACGTTTACTGGTGTGTTTGGGGTCGTTGTCTTGTTGGAACCCCCATTTCAAGGGCATTTCCTCTTCAGCATAAGGCAGCATGACCTCTTCAAGTATTCTGATGGATTCAAACTGATCCATGATCCCTGGTATGCCATAAATAGGCCCAACACCGTAGTATGAGAAACATCCCCATATCATGATGCTTGCACCACCATGCTTCACAGTCTTCACAGTGTACTGTGGCTTGAATTCAGTGTTTGGGGGTCGTCTGACAAACTGTCTCCGCCCACTAGACCCAAAAAGAACAATCTTACTTCCATCAGTCCACAAAATGTTGCATCATTTCTCTTTAGGCCGGTCAATGTGCTCTTTGGCAGATTGTAACCTCTTCAGCACATGTCTTTTTTCCAACAGCGGGACTTTGCGGGGACTTCTTGCAGATAGCTTGGCTTCACATCGGCGTCTTCTAATTGTAACAGTCCTCACAGGGAACGTCACACCTTCTTTCATCTTCCTGGAGCTGATTGTTGGCTGAGTCCTCACAGGGAACGTCACACCTTCTTTCATCTTCCTGGAGCTGATTGTTGGCTGAGTCCGCGCCATTTTGGCTATTCTTCTATCCATTCCAATGGTAGTTTTTTGCTTTCTTCCGCATCTTTCAGGCTTTGGTTGCCATTTTAAAGCATTTGCCATCATTTTAGCTGAGCAGCCGATCATTTTCTGCACTTCTTTATATGTTTTCCCCTCTCCAATCAACTTTTTAATCAAGGTACGCTGTTCTTCTGAACAATGTCTGGAACGACCCATTTTCCTCAGAATTTCAGAGAGAAATGCACTGTAACCAGCATGTCCAACATTTGCTGCCTTCCTTCCTTAAATAAGGGCAATCATTGCCACCTGTTTTTCAAAGAATGAATGACCTCACTAATAGAACTCCACACTGCTATTATTTTGAACACGCCCCTTTCAATGAGTGATTCAATGACACAGAATCAGCAGCATGCATGTCATGACTGTCGGGTCTGTTGGATTTCTATGACTCTACTACACCTGCTAGGAAATTATTTGCCATGTAGAAATATCATTTCCACCAAAAACAGTGATTGATCCGGTTAGTGATGTCTGACGGCTATTATTTTGAACACAACTGTATATATATATATCACTCGATGGGCCATTTGATCTTTTTTGTTAATTGTATATATATAGATACAAAAGTTAAAAAAAAAAGTAAATTAAATATTATATCTCTATCTCACTCAATGGGCCGTTACCTGAAAATGTATAAACAATACTTTCTGACACATTGATATATTTTCTGTATATTTCAGCACTTTTTGCGCATCACATCGGTGAGTACACATCCTTTTTATTTTGAAATTTGCATTGTATGTAACTATCAGAGTCCTCAGTCCCCCCCCCCCCCCTTCATACCAGAATCCCCAGTTCCACTTCACATCAGAGTCCTCAGTAAACTTCACCTTTACACCAGAATCCCCAGTCCCCCAAAGTCAAAGTCCTCAACCCTTCCCCCCTCATATCAGAATCCCCAGTTCCCCTTCACATCAGAGTCCTCAGCCCCCCCCCCCCCTTAATAGCAGAATCCCCAGTTCCCCTTGAACTCAGAGTCCTCAGTAAACTCCACCTTTACACCAGAATCCCCAGTCCCCCTTCGCATCAGTGTCCTCAGCCCCCCCCCCTTCACATCAGAATCCCCTGTTCCCCTACACAACAGAGTCCTCAGCCCCCCCTCCCCCCCCTCCATTCACACCAGAATCCCCAGTTCCCCTGCACATCAGAGTCCTCAGCCCCCCCCCCCTTAATATCAGAATCTCCAGTTCCCCTTCAAATCAGAGTCCTCAGTAACCCCCTCCCTTCACACCAGAATCCCCAGTTCCCCTTCACACCAGAGTCCTCAGTAACTCCCTCCCCCTTTCATATCAGAGTCCTCAGCCCTTCTCCCCGCCGTGTCCTGCGTTGCCATGGTGTTGGTGCATGTTGCTATCCAATCAGGATTGAGTATCCGGCACACACAATGCTGCAGAACACAAAACTGAGACTTGTCATTCCTATGGAGTGAATGTTTCTGTACTCATTGTCCTGTCCAGAGGCTGGAGACCGGCCCGTGGTGACCTTGGATCCCAAATGGAACAAGATCTTCAAGGGAGAATCCGTATCTCTCACATGCAACGTGGAGGCGGCTGGGCAGAAGAATCCGATGTATTCCTGGTACAAGAACAGCCGGAAACAACAGTGCACTGGACGAATCAAGGAAATAGATAATGCTCA
>NW_028319675.1:472500-507500 GCF_062004578.1 Staurois parvus | reverse complement strand
GCTCTTGCAGTCATTTTTACAGGATGACCACACCTAGGGAGAGTAGCAACAGTGCTAAACTTTCTCCATTTGTAGACAGTCGGTCTTACTGTGGACACATGAACATCAAGGCTTTTGGAGATACTTTTGTAACCCTTTTCCAGCTTCATGCAAGTCAACAATTCTTGATCGTAGGTCTTCTGAGAGCTCTTTTCTGCGAGGCATGGTTCACATCAGACAGTGCTTCTTGAAACCAGTAAACCCAAAACAGGTGTGTGTTTTTTAAGGGCAGGACAGCTGTCAGCAACACATCTAATATCATCACACTGACTGGAGTCAAGGTTGGCTCACTCCTGGCTTCAATTAGCTCTGGGAGAAGTCATTAAGCTAGGGCATCACATACTTTTTCCTCCCTGCACTGTGAATGTTTACATGTTATGTGCAATTAAACCATGGCAACATCTAATGTTTGTGTAGTATTATGTTCAGCAGACTGTGTTCTTCTATTGTTGTGACTTAGATGACGTTCAGAGCACATTTTATGCCCAATTCATGCAAAACTCCATGTAATCCCAAGGGGTTCACATACTTTTTCTTGCAACTGTATATATAAATATAGCTCTGGGTTGAGGGTAAAAATTGCATCCTAAGCAAACTTTTTTTATTTTAAGAATCTAATGAGACTCCGTTTTGTTGAATATAAACTTTGACCTGAGGAAGACTTTAAGTCAATGGAATAATCGGAAAGTAGGAGAGCCCGATGAATGCACTTTTGATGATAGATTAAGAGGCATTTATTGAGAATAACAAGTACATCAAACCCTGGATCAGTCACTGGTTGTAGGTGGGTGATTGTGTGGGTGGGTGGGTAGGGAGATGTCCCTCCAGTCAGTTGTGTCCAATGGTGGATACTGGTGGTGAACCCTCTTAGGGTTTGGGATGCTGCCTTTCTGGTACGGCCTTAAGGTCGTTTCCACACATAGACTTGGAATAATAGCAAAGAAGGAGCTCCCGATGTCCAGAAGAATGCACTTTTGATGGTAGAATGAGAGGCATTTATTGAGAATAACAACAAGTACATCAAACCCCGGATCAGTCACTGGTCGTAGGTGGGTGGTTGGGTAGGAAGGTGTTACTCCAGTCGACTGTGCCCAATGGTGGATACTGGCGGTAAACCCTCTTAGAAGTTTGGGATGCTACCTTTCTGGTACGGTCTTAAGGTCGTTTCCACGCGTAGACTTGGAATAATAGGAAAAAAGGCACGCCCGATGTCCAAAAAAATGCACTTTTGATGGTAGACTAAGAGGCATTTATTGAGAATTACAACAAGTGCATCAAACCCCGAATCAGTCACTGGTCGTAGGTGGGTGGTTGGGTAGGAAGGTGTTCCTACAGTCAGTTGTGTCCAATGGTGGATACTGGTGGTGAACCCTCTTAGGGTTTGGGATGCTGCCTTTCTGGTACGGCCTTAAGGTCATTTCCACACATAGACTTGGAATAATAGCAAAGAAGGAGCTTCCGAAGTCCAGAAGAATGCACTTTTGATGGTAGACTGAGAGGAATTTATTGAGAATAACAACAAGTGCATCAAACCCCGGATCAGTCACTGGTCGTAGGTGGGTGGTTGGGTAGGAAGATGTTCCTCCAGTCTGCTGTGCCCAATGGTGGATACTGGTGGTAAACCCTTTTAGAAGTTTGAGATGCTTTTGATGGTAGACTAAGAGGCATGTATTGAGAATAACAACAAGTACATCAAACCTTTTAAGTCAATGGAGGAATTCAAAGCAATTATTTTTTCTCCCCAGAGTTATTTTCTTCTCCAGCGTTAGAATTCATCGAATCACCGGTGATGGAAGGTGACGGAATGACTCTGAAGTGTAACACAAGTCTGGCCCCACCCAGAAAGAACACGAAGCTGCAGTTTGCTTTCTATAGAGATGGACGGACTGTGCAGGAGTTTGGTACATCCAATACATACAGAGTGACATCAGCTCAGTTGGAGGATTCTGGGAATTATAACTGTCAAGTGAGGACGGCGTCTGACAGTTTGAGGAAGAACAGCAAAGCCTTATCCATTCAGATCAACGGTGAGAACCTAACACCAACCTCAAGAAATTCATTGTATGGATGATATGACGCAAGGTTAGGAGGAACCTTGTTGTAGGTTGTCACTTCAAGTACCTCCAAAATTCTAAATAGTAACGCCTTTGTTTTCTTACATTATATTAAGACACTCAAAAAGGTAGCCTTGGAGTAAAATAGTATAGGAATGGGCACACGTGACTGGGTTCATGGGCGGAGCTTGGTAACACAGAGGTCAATGGCTGCCGGGGCAGTGGTGTGGAAAGATTATTGGCCTAACTGGATGGTCTGGTGGTTGGAAGGTGTTCAGGAGGTTGTAGAGGGAAGGACTGAATATTCTTCCAGTTTAGTAAGTGTTGGGTCAACCTCCGGCCCTGTGGTCGTGTTTTCTTATTTATTTATGCTTTAATAGGTATGGAGTCGGTTGTTTTGGTAATGATAATCCTTGTCGTAACAGCTTGGTGGGGGTTGAAGGGCCTTTTGAAGGCGGCCATATTGCTAACAGTTTTTGTTACGGTTTTGGGGGCTGTATTCGATATGTGCGAAGAGAGATCACGCAAATACATAAAACATTTATTACAAGTAATGACAGAGACAGATAAAGAAAACATAATAATAACAACGCATGACTAAAGATGCTGTGTTGCCAGGGAGTCCCATGAATGTGGCACATGTAATCACAGACGAATGCGTGGTTGCAAGCTCTGGGTCGAGACCAGGGGTGTATTTAGGTTTCGTGCTGCCCTAGGCAATGCAAAAATTGCCTCCCCCCCATGGAGAGACCCTGACAATGACCAACACCCCCCTCTCCTGTGAAGAGAGCCTGACATTGACCAACAACACCCTAGCCCCCCCACCCGAGAGAGCCTTCCACTATCATACTCTGGCAATCTCCCCCCACCCTGGTGAGAGAGAAGACACTGGATATCCCGGGGAACAAGAGTCAGGCTCCGCATACACCATCAAGCAGCCCGCAGCCTCTCTCAGATCCCACCTGGTCCGCATGCTGCATGTGTCCCTTCTTCCATCCCTTCTTTCGGGGGACGGCACTGCCTGCTGGAAAATGCTGCTGCCCCCCCTGAAAAATGCTGCCCTAGGCAAATGCCTTGTTTGCCTTTGTGGTAAATACACCCCTGGTCGAGACTGAATGTTTCAAGCTACAACTGTATATTGACTATGGACAGCCGCAGCCAACTCCCCTTGTAAGCAACAAGATGAACTTTTAAGGACTTGTTCAGTTTGTGATCGCACTTTCCTGAAAGGAGATTAGTGGGCTGGCTTGTCAACACGGGCAATCTACAATGAAATTCCTATGGCCTGAAGTCGCAGTGTGAAATAAATCTGTCTTGGGCATGGTGTCCCTTCTTGGTGTCCCTACGGCCAGCAGGATAATGTGTGGAAAGCATATTTGTCTGACTGGATGGACTAGGAATAGCTAGGAGGGGTCATCATGTTCAAGGTGTAAAGTGAGTTATGGATCTGTCTCAGGCATGTTGTCCCTTCTTGCTGTCCCTATGGCCAATATGGCAAATATGTCTGACTGGATGAACTAGGAATGGCTAGGAGGGGTCATCATGTTCAAGATGTAAAGTAAGGCATGGTGTCTCTTCTTTTGGTGTGGATCAACGTCCAGCAGAATAAGGTATGGAAAGCATATTTGTCTGACTGGATGGACTAGGAATAGCTAGGAGGGGTCATCATGTTCAAGGTGTAAAGTGAGTTATGGATCTGTCTCAGGCATGGTGTCCCTTCTTTGGTTTGGATCAACGTCCAGCAGGATAAGGTATGGAAAGCATATTTGTCTGACTGGATGGACTAAGAATGGCTAGGAGGGGTCATCATGTTTAAGGTATGAAGTGGGCTATGGATCTGTCTCAGGCAAGGTTCCTTAATGTGAGTTAATGAGCAGTAGGATGTGGCATTCTTTCATTAATGTAGGTCAATGGCAAGCAGGGTGTGGTGGGGTTTGGAAAGATTATTTTCCTGACTTGGATGGACTGGGAATGACTGGAAAGGTTTTAAAAGGTTTGAGAGGGGAGCAATGAATCTCCTTCCAGTTGGAGTTTAGTTAGTGTTGGGTTAATCTTCTGCCCAATTGTTCTTTTTCTGTTGTTGTTTTAATAGATATGGAATCAAGGGTTTTTTAATGATAATTCTTGTCAAAACAGCTTGGTGGGGTTCAAGGGTCTTTTGAAGGTGGCCATATTGTTTAAGGTGTAAAATGGGTTATGGATCTGTCTCGGGCATGGTTTCTCTTCTTTCATGTGGGTTAATGGCCAGCAAGATGCGGAACCCCATTGTTACTGTAGATCAGGGGTTTCCAAACCTTCTAAACAAAGGGCCAGTTTACTGTGCTTCATACTTTAGGTGGGCCAGACTGTGGCCAGTGGGAGTAGAAAATGCCCTGACGTCAGTTGGAGTAAACAATGTTCCATCTTAGGGGAAATATTAGTTCCCTTTCGTTGATGTCAGTGGGAGGAATAGTGGCCCATCACTGGTATTAGTGGGAAGAAAAGATCCCCACCATTAGTATCAGTTGGGGGAATAGTGGCCCATCACTGGTATCAGTGGGAAGAATAGATCCCCACCATTAGTATCAGTTGGGGGAATAGTGGCCCATCACTGGTATCAGTGGGAAGAATAGATCCCCACCATTAGTATCAGTTGGGGGAATAGTGCCCCATCATTGGTGTGCGATGATGTCTATTATATGGACTTTCCCAACTGATACAACCATGGGTCTGCTAAAAAAAATTGCCTTCAAAAGTCTTGGATCCAGCATTTTTATCCGTGTTGTTTTTGAACATTCTTTATTATATTGATGTAAATTGTTATGTCCCAGTTAAAGTTGATCTAGTCTACTGGGGAAGTTTAAGATGCAATGCTATTGGGAGTGATATGCTGGTGTATGGTGTTGACCCTAGTCAAACGAAGATACCCACAGGGAGACAAACAGCCCAGCTGATCATTAAAACGATTTCCTATTAAATCCCTTTGCCCATCATTCTGAACATTATTTTTCTTCACAGCTATTTTTTCTGAGCCAACATTGAGTTTAAATCAACCACATTTAACAGAAGGCGACAACGTGAATCTGAGATGTAACACAACTCTGGCTCCACCCAATAAGAACACAGAGCTGTGGTTCGCCTTTTACAAAGATGGACGGACTGTGAGGGAATTCGGTGTATCCGATACATACAGAATGCCATCGGCTCGGATGGAGGATTCTGGGAATTATGCGTGTGAAGTAAAAACTGCAAATGGAGCTGTGAAAAAGAGGAGCAAGAATTCATTAATCCGGATTAAGGGTTAGTATGTAGTATTGGAGCCAGCCTTGAAAGATTGTGTGTTGTCTTCATCTGGTCTTACATGTAACAATAGAATAGTTCCTTCATACAATTCTTTTAATGAGTTGATAAATAATTGTCGTCACCGACAAGGATGGGTCAATACCAGGGCTTTTTTTCTCAGAGAATAGATGCAGGAACTTCCCTCATCTAAGTCTCTACCCCCTACCCACCTCCGAGCACAGTTCCTTGGTTCCACCCCTACCCACCTCCGAGCAAAGTTCCTTGGTTCCACCCCTACCCACCTCCGAGCACAGTTCCTTGGTTCCACCCCTACCCACCTCCGAGCACAGTTCCTTGGTTCCACCCCTACCCACCTCCGAGCACAGTTCCTTGGTTCCACCCCTACCCACCTCCGAGCACAGTTCCTTGGTTCCACCCCTACCCACCTCCGAGCACAGTTCCTTGGTTCCACCCCTACCTGCCTCCAAGCACAGTTCCTTGGTTCCACCCCTACCCGCCTCCAAGCACAGTTCCTTGGTTCCACCCCCTACCCACCTCTGAGCAAAGTTCCTTGATTCCACCCCCTACCCACCTCCATGTTTTGAGAATACAGAACCAAATATATTTTTCTGGTGCTAAGTAATGTGTATGGAATTTGTTAACGATAACAAAAAAAGTAGTAAAATAAATCTCCTGCAGCCAACAGCAATAGATTGCTCTTGGTGATGGAAGGCTTGGATGCAGCTGCTCGGCCATGGAAACCCATTCCGTGAAGCTCTCTATGCACTGTTGTGCTCACCTGAAGGCCACACCAAGTTTGGAGGTCTTTAGCTGTTGACTCTGCAGACAGTTGACGACTTCTGCGCACTGTGCGCTTTAGCTTGGTGATGGAAGGTTTGGATGCAGCTACTCGGCCATGGACACCCATTCCATGATGCTCTCTACGCACTGTTGTTGGGCTCATCTGAAGGCCACACCAAGTTTGGAGGTCTTTAGCTGTTGACTCTGCAGACAGTTGGCGACTTCTGCGCACTGTGCGCTTCAGCTTGGTGATGGAAGGTTTGGATGCAGCTACTCGGCCATGGAAACCCATTCCATGAAGCTCTCTATGCACCGTTGTTGGGCTCATCTGAAGGCCACACCAAGTTTGGAGGTCTTTAGCTATTGACTCTGCAGACAGTTGACGACTTCTGCGCACTGTGCGCTTCAGCTTGGTGATGTAAGACTTGGATGCAGCTACACGACCATGGAAACCCATTCCATGAAGCTCTCTACGCACTGTTGTTGGGCTCAACTGAAGGCCACACCAAGTTTGGAGGTCTTTAGCTATTGACTCTGCAGACAGTTGGCGACTTCTGCGCGCTGTGCTCTGGAGTCATTTTGTAGTAAAAAACTCACAAACGCTGATATATGCTATAAGTGATGTGTCTTTTCTTCACAGCTGCCTTTGGCCAAACACAAATCAATCTGAGTGCCAGCGAAGTAGTAGTCGGGGATAATATCATCCTCTCGTGTGAGTCCACAATGAGTACCCTTCCAATATGTTACACTTTCTATCACAATGACACATCCTTCGGTAATCTCACCGTCCACCAGAAGGAGGCAGCAGTCATACGATTAACCGTCAAATCTCCAGCCGCGGCGGGATTATATTTCTGTATTTCTGACAACGGCATCGCGAAACAAAGACAACTCAGCAACATGGTCGTCCTGCTTGTAGTCGGTAGGTACTTCATTTTTCAGTTTATTATTGGACTCAAAGTATGTGTAAGGACAAACCTTTTTTAAAATTTTTTGTTTGAAACTCTCTGTGACCCCGCTAGGGAGATTACTGATCTATCTGTCCCGGTGTCCAGGAATCATCCGTATACATCCATTACTTAGTGGCCCGGCAATTTATTTGTCATGAAAAAATTGCTTACTGTTTTCATGCCTCCTTGTAAAGTTCTTCATGAGCTCCCAAACCTCTTCTTTTCCCCATCATATCACTGGAGTTTGGACGAGCAGTGCAGTTAGTTGCGGTCATGTGTACTGCTCTATGCACACTACAAATTCCATAGTCCACCTCAGGAGTGAGCAAGAGAGGGTGGCTATGTTCCTATATACAGTGGGTCCAAGACAGGGTGGCTACTTTTCTACATACAGTGGGACCAAAACAGAGTGGTTACTTTTCTACATATAGTGGAACCAGGATAGGGTGGCTATGTTCCTGCATGCAGTGGTACCAAGACAGGGTGACTACCATTCTACATACAGTGGGACCAAGACAGGGTGGCTATGTTCCTGCATGCAGTGGGACCAAGACAGGGTGGCTATATTCCTACATACAGTGGGATCAAGACAGGGTGGCTATGTTCCTACACAGAGTGACCAGGACAGGGTGGCTGCATTTCGACATACAGTGGGACCAGGACAGGGTAGCTACGGTCCTACATATAGTGAGACCAAGACAGGGTAGTGATGTTCTTACATACAGTGGGATCAAGACAGGGTGGCTATGTTCCTACACAGTGGGACCAGGACAGGGTGGCTGCATTCCGACATACAGTGGGCGCAAGTCAGGGTGGCTACATTCCTACATACAGTGGGACCAAGACAGAGTGGCTACATTCCTACATACAGTGGGACCAAGGCAGGGTAGCTATGTTCCTACATACAGGGGGACCAAAACAGGGTGGCTATGTTCCTACATGCAGTGGGACCAAGACAGGGTGGCTACATTCCTACATACACTGGGACCAAGACAGAGTGGCTATGTTCCTACATGCAGTGGGACCAAGACAGGGTGGCTATGTTCCTACATGCAGTGGGACCAAAACAGGGTGGCTACATTCCTACCCAAAGTGGGACCAAGAGAGGGTGGCTATGTTCCTACATACAGTGGGACCAGGACAGGGTGGCTACATTCCTACATACACTGTGACCAAGACAGAGTGGCTATGTTCCTACATGCAGTGGGACCAAGACAGGGTGGCTACATTCCTACCCAATGTGGGACCAAGAGAGGGTGGCTATGTTCCTACATACAGTGGCATTGCTATATACAGTGGGACCAGGACAGGGTGCCTACATTCTAACACACAGTGGGACCATGGAGAACAAATGTAGGCACCCTCTACTAGAAAGGAATTTGAATAATTGGAGGAGGCTGAGGATACTTGAATAACTATAGCTTCCATCAATGAAATGAGCTCTATGACTGGAAGAGGCAGAGCTTTCATTCATCCACCTGTCCTCCATTCATAGATCACGTACAGTTTTTATGAAAGGAGGAGGGGGCAGAAATAACAAGCACAGTTGTCACCTATGACAGGTCCAGCACTTGTATTAACCCCCACAGCTCCAGAAGGGTTGCTGTAGGGCAATGGAAGGGTGAGGGCTTTGGATTACAACTAGCATAGCGAGCAAATGGGACATTTTGCATGAAGTGTAAGTACTATCCCTTGTGCTGATTAATAATAATATGTAATGTTTAATAAATATGTAATAATATTTAATAAAGGCAAATTAGTCCTGGAGTTACTAACAAGGGACACTGATAAATCTGAACTATCTATGTATCAACCACCTCTGGTCATTACAGGGTTGACCACGATACAATGGATCAAACTGTAATATTATCCTGGAATGTTCTGGATTCATTTTCTTAACAGATCCAGTATCAGGAGTAAAGATCGCCTTAGATAAAGCCTGCGAGGATTTCGTACTCGGAGACTCGTTGACATTGAAGTGTTCCGTAGAGCAGGGCTCTTCTCCGACTTTTCTCTGGTTACACAATGGGAAGGTGGTCAAGAAGGATTCCGAGGACTATCAGCTCAGAGACAATGGGAAAATGTTATACATCGATTCCCTCCGCTATCACCATTCAGGGGCTTACCAATGCTCTGTCAGCAACAAAGTATCCAACAGAACCTTCTCTGGGATCAGCAACGTCCAGAACATAAATCTTCAACAGAGTCCGGTCAAGGAGAGCACTTACTCAGTGGATGATGGTGACCCACCAGAGCGTAAGTGTTTCCTTCCTACCACACCCAAACGTTTGATATACATAAAGGTGTGTGGTCCTGGCTCAGACTGATAAGTCCATGTGAACAGTAGCCTTGAGATGTGATGGTAAATCAATGACGTCCAAGAGTAGTGGCCATGTGGCAAGCAGACATTGACTTCTCTATCACATCCAACAACGCCACCATCAAACCCGTCCCGCAGGCCAGAGTACTTGGTGTCATTCTGGACTCCAACCTATCCTTCCAGCCCCAAGTCCAATCTTTAACAAACTCGTGCAGACTCCACCTCCGCAACATGCAGACTCCACCTCCGCAACATGCAGACTCCACCTCCGCAACATGCAGACTCCACCTCCGCAACATCGCCAAAATACGCACGTTCCTAACCCCAGAAACCACTAAACAGCTCATCCACTCCCTCATCATATCACGACTCGACTACTGCAACTCCCTCCTCACTGGCCTGCCTCGCCACTGGCTATCCCCGCTTCACTCAATCCTGAATACGGCTGCCAGACTCATTCACCTTTCCAACCGCTCCGTCTCCGCCACCCCCCTCTGCCAATCCCTCCACTGGCTTCCACTCAGTGTCCTCCACCCCCCTCTGCCAATCCCTCCACTCAGTGTCCTCCACCCCCCTCCAACCGCTCCATCTCCGCCACCCCCCTCTGCCAATCCCTCCACTGACCTCCACTCAGTGTCCTCCACCCCCCTCTGCCAATCCCTCCACTCAGTGTCCTCCACCCCCCTCTGCCAATCCCTCCACTGGCCTCCACTCAGTGTCCTCCACCCCCCTCTGCAAATCCCTCCACTCAGTGTCCTCCACCCCCCTCTGCCAATCCCTCCACTGGCCTCCACTCAGTGTCCTCCACCCCCCTCTGCCAATCCCTCCACTGTCCTCCACTCAGTGTCCTCCACCCCTCTCTGCCAATCCCTCCACTGGCCTCCATTCAGTGTCCTCCACCCCTCTCTGCCAATCCCTCCACTGGCTTCCGATTGCGCAACGGATCAAATTCAAAATCCTAACACTGACGTACAAAGCTGTCCACCACACTGCCCCGAACTACATCACCGACCTAATATCCAAGTACCGCCCAGCACGCACACTCCGCTCCTCACAAGACCTCCTTCTCTCTAGTTCCCTGGTCTCCTCCTCCCATGCCCGCCTCCAGGACTTCTCCAGGGTGTCACCCATCCTTTAGAACTCCCTGCCCCAACCCATCAGATTATCACCTACTCTCCTCTCCTTTAGGCACACCCTGAAAACCCATCTCTTCAGGGAAGCCTACCCCACCCCCTGCTAACCTGCCGACCTCCTCCACTCTTCCTACCCCTCCATCCCCCACAGCTTTCTCCTCCTGTGCCACCATCCCCTCCCTCCTAGATTGTAAGCTCGAAAGAGCAGGGCCCTCGATCCCCTCATGTTTTGCATTGTATTGGTATTGTTCTGTCACATGTTCTGTCCCCCTCTGTAATGTACAGCGCTGAGCGAACTATTGGCGCTTTATAAATACTGTATAATAATAATAATAATACTTCATGGCAAGCCTTCGTGTAGAGAGAGGAAGCAATCTTCAGGTACTCTGGCTGGCTGGCTGGCTGGCTGGATGGTGAGGAGGACCCAAACGAGGGTTGGGATGCAGTTCGGAGCATGCGCACATCGACTTGCGTCTGGCGTGTTCCTTTCTCAAGCTAGTCAGACTTTGCTCAGATGTACACATTCAATGGATGATACAACAGACGCCTCCTAGTTGAAGAGCAATCGCTTGCGCTCCAACTGCATCCCAACTCTTGTTTGGGTCCCCCTCACCATCCAGCCAGCCAGAGTACCTGGAGATTGCTTCCTCCCTCTACAAGAAGGCATTGGACCCTCCCCCTCCAAATTTTAACTTTTTTATTTGACATAATAAACAATTTAAAGATACATTTTCAGGACAATTAGATGTTTCTTGGCGTGGCAAACCCACCATATAGCTAAGGATGTACCCTGCTTGGGTTCTTGAAGGTCCTAGCCGAATCCAGAGCCATCATTTCCAGATTTTAGCTGTTAGTTGATCCCAGTAATGTAGTCCAACCAATAAAGCTGAAGTATAGCTAAAAAGAATCGTTTTCCTCTACAGCTTTAGTTCCATCACTTACCTGTAATGGCGTATGTCCCACAATGTGCAGACTGCTGGACAGGGGCGGACTGACAACTCCCCGGGGGTCCCCGGGCAATAGGGGATCATGGGGCCCCTGTGTCCTTGCCCACACTCAAAGCACACCCAAAAGAGCCTATAAAAAAGGTACCAGGGGCATGTCATGGGGCCCCCTACTGACCCCGGGCCCTTCGGCTCGAATGGTCAGTCCGCCTCTGCTGCTGGATGCTGTAGAAATCTCTACTACTACAAGGATGCCCTGTCCTCTTCCTGCTGCTGAATGTCCAGCACTGTGGGGGTTAATAGCTTTGGGTCCTCCAGGCTCAGCTGCACTAAGATGATCAGATGGGGACACTCCCCCTCCTGATTGCTCCTCCATTGAGAGAAGTTCTTTCACTGATTATGGCGCCTGTAAATTGGAAAGAGAATCTTTTAAATGATTAGACTCTCCCCTAATCACAGATCGTGTTTCAAGCTGTGCAATCAGTAAAAGATGAGAGGGCAGGAGGGGGGGTGTCCCCAATAGACTATCTGTACTGCAGTTCTGCCTGCAGACACAAAGCTGTTAACCATTACAGTGCCAGAGGTTCAGAGACAAAAAGAGGACAGGGCATCCCTGCAGTGAAGATTTCTCCAGGATCCAGCTGCCTGCACAACATGGGACATCCTTCATTACAAGGGTGTCCCTGTAATATCATCTTTAGTGTAGCTGAGCCTGGAAAACTAAAGCAGTTAACCCGCACAGCGCTAGAAATTCAGCAGCAGGAAGAGGATGGGGCAGCCCCGCAGTGGGCATACTTCATTACAGGTAAGCAAAACTTTTTTAATAGCTTCAGGTCTTCAGGCAGAACAGCAGTACAGATGATCCGACTGGGACACGCCCCCTCCTTCCTCCTCCATTGAGAAAAATGATTTAATTGATTACACCGCCTGTAACAAAATCTGTGAATGAAGGTCAAAATCCTATGACTGGTCAGACTGTTAACCAGAGCAACACTGGAAATTCATAAACAGGAAGAGGACAGGGCATCTCTGCAGTGAAGATTTCTCCAGGATCCAGCTGCCTGCACAACATGGGACATCCTTCATTACAAGGGTGTCCCTGTAATATCATTTACCTTTACTGTAGCTGAGCCTGGAAAGCTGAAGCTGCTAACCCACACAGTGCTGGAATTTCAGCAGCAGGAAGAGGATGGGGCAGCCCCACAGTGAAGTTTTCAACAGAATCCATAAGTCTGCTCATTGAGGGACTTACTTCATTACAGGTAAGCAAAGCTTTGGTTAATAGCTTCAGGTCTTCAGGCAGAACAGCAGTACAGATGATCCGACTGGGACACGTCCCCTCCTTCCTCCTCCATTGAGAAAAATGATTTAATTGATTACACTGCCTGTAACACAATCTGTGAACGAAGGTCAAAATCCTATGACTGGTCAGACTGTTAACCAGAGCAACGCTGGAAATTCAGAAACAGGAAGAGGACAGGGTATCCTTCAGTGAAGATTTCTCCAGGATCCACAACATGGGACATCCTTCATTACAAGGGTGTCCCTGTAATATCATCTTTAGTGTAGCTGAGCCTGGCAAGCTGAAGCTGTTACCTCGCACAGCGCTGGAAGTTCAGCAGCAGGAAGAGGATGGGGCAGCCCCGCAGTAAAGTTTTCAACAGAACCCATCAGTCTGCTCACTGAGGGACTTACTTCATTGCAGGTAAGTAAAGCTTTGTTTAATAGCTTCAGGTCTTCAGGCAGAACAGCAGTACAGATGATCCGTCTGGGACCCGCCCCCTACTTCCTCCTCCATTGAGAAAAAATGTTTAATTGATTACACTGCCTGTAACACAATCTGTGAACGAAGGTCAAAATCCTATGACTGGTCAGACTGTTAACCAGAGCAACACTGGAAATTCATAAACAGGAAGAGGACAGGGCATCTCTGCAGTGAAGGTATCTCCAGGATCCAGCTGCCTGCACAACATGGGACATCCTTCATTACAAGGGTGTCCCTGTAATATCATTTACCTTTACTGTAGCTAAGCCTGGAAATCTGAAGCTGTTAACCCACACAGTGCTGGAATTTCAGCAGCAGGAAGAGGATGGGGCAGCCCCGCAGTGAAGTTTTCACCAGAACCCATCAGTCTGCTCACTGAGGGACTTACTTCATTGCAGGTAAGTAAAGCTTTGTTTAATAGCTTCAGGTCTTCAGGCAGAACAGCAGTACAGATGATTCGACTGGGACACGCCCCCTCCTTCCTCCTCCATTGAGAAAAATTATTTAATTGATTACACCGCCTGCAACACAATCTGTGATCGAAGGACAAAATCCTATGACTGGTCAGACTGTTAACCAGAGCACCGATGGTAATTCAGAGACAGGAAGAGGACAGGGCATCCCTGCAGTGAAGATTTCTCCAGGATCCAGCTGCCTGCACAACATGGGACATCCTTCATTACAAGGGTTAACAGCTTCAGATCTTCAGGCAGAACAGCAATACAGATGATCCGACTGGGACACGCCCCCTCCTTCCTCCTCCATTTAGAAAAATTATTTCATTGATTACACCGCCTGTAACACAATCTGTGAACGAAGGAGAGAATCCTATGACTGGTCAACGCTGGAAATTCAGGAACAGGAAGAGGACAGGGCATCCTTCAGTGAAGATCTCTCCAGGGTCCACCTGCCTGCACATCCTGGGACCTTCTTCATTACAGGTAAGTGATGTAACTAAAGATTTAGGCCTTTTTTGTAATTAAACTTCAGCTTTAAGAGTTCAAGGAGGACCTTTATGTGTCCAAAGCAAACATACGCAGTATTGTCATGAAGTTGTACAGAAGGTTTTTTTTTGGTTTTTTTTGTACAGTACGAATTTTCTTGTTGGCTTTTCATCATGAATGTCTTCCCGCTGTATTTTATCCAAGATTATATTTCGAATTGTTTCATCCGACAGAGATGGGTATTCTGTGGTCCATTCTGGGAGTTCTGGTGTTGGTGGTTGTCCTCTCTGTTGTCCTGTTTGCCTACAGACACAAAGTTTCTTCTGTAGTTCCGTGGTTCCAACAACATACAGACCCAGGTACCTACCCCTTTGGGTTCTTTAGTTTTTTTATGCTTTCTACAACGTATAGAGAGGGTGGGCAGACACAAACTGGGCAAGAACACAAATGTTCAGCTTCTCAGAGTGGTCATGGTGAGGCCTAGTGGGGGGGAAATAGAGGACAAACCTTAATCCGCTGACATATCTTGTGTAATATTAATTATTATTATTATTATTATTACTATTATTATTATTATTATGACTAAATATTATTATTACTACTAAATATTATTATTATTATTATTATTATTATTATTACTAAATATAAATATTACTATTATTATTACAATTACTATTATTACTACATATTATTATTACTAAATATTATTATTACTATTATTACTATTATTATTATTACTACTATTATTACTATTACTTTTATTATTACTAAATATTATTATTACTATTATTATTATTAAATATTATTATTATTACTATTATTAATATTATTACTATTATTATTACTATTATTACTAAATATTATATTTCTACTAAATATTATTATTATTACTATTATTACTAAATATTATTATTACTATTATTATTACTAAATATTATTATTACTATTATTATTACTACTAAATATTATTATTATTATTATTACTACTACTATTATTATTACTAAATATTATTATTACTATTATTATTACTACTAAATATTATTATTATTATTATTACTACTACTATTATTATTACTAAATATTATTATTACTATTATTAATATTATTACTACAAAATATTATTATTATTATTACTACTATTACTATTATTATTACTAAATATTATTATTACTATTATTATTACTATTATTACTAAATATTATTATTACTAAATATTATTATTACTATTATTATTATTGTTATTACTAAATTATTATTATTATTGTTATTACTAAATATTATTATTACTATTATTATTATTATTATTATTACTACTAAATATTATTATTATTATTATTACTACTATTACTATTATTACTAAATATTATTATTACTATTATTATTATTATTACTACTAAATATTATTATTATTATTATTATTACTACTACTATTATTATTACTAAATATTATTATTACTATTATTAATATTATTACTACTAAATATTATTATTACTATTATTACTAAATATTATTATTACTGTTATTATTACTAAATATTATTATTACTATTATTATTACTACTAAATATTATTATTATTATTATTACTACTACTATTATTATTACTAAATATTATTATTACTATTATTATTACTACTAAATATTATTATTATTATTATTATTACTACTACTATTATTATTACTAAATATTATTATTACTATTATTAATATTATTACTACTAAATATTATTATTATTATTACTACTATTACTATTATTATTACTAAATATTATTATTACTATTATTATTACTAAATATTATTATTACTAAATATTATTATTACTATTATTATTATTACTAAATTATTATTATTGTTATTACTAAATATTATTATTACTATTATTATTATTATTATTATTACTACTAAATATTATTATTATTATTATTACTACTATTACTATTATTATTACTAAATATTATTATTACTATTATTATTATTATTACTACTAAATATTATTATTATTATTATTACTACTACTATTATTATTACTAAATATTATTATTACTATTATTAATATTATTATTACTAAATATTATTATTACTATTATTAATATTATTACTACTAAATATTATTATTACTATTATTAATATTATTACTACTAAATATTATTATTACTATTATTACTAAATATTATTATTACTATTATTATTACTAAATATTATTATTACTATTATTATTATTGTTATTACTAAATTATTATTATTATTATTATTACTACTAAATATTATTATTACTATTATTACTATTATTATTATTATTATTATTACTAAATATTATTATTACTATTATTACCATTATTATTATTTTCATTTATTTAGGTCCAACTTTTGCTAAAGTGAGGCCCAGGTAAGCAGACAGATGAATGTATATTGTGTCATACAAAGCTGATTGAAGTCACCAGTCCTTGTTGAATTGTCTCTATCTAGATCTTCGGTTTTTCTATGTTAGGTGGATCCTTGTGGGTCACGTCTTCTTCTTGCCCCAATGATCCAGCAGTGAGGTCTGTAGGTCATATTCCCCAACTCTGTTCCTGTTCACCTTGCAATGTTCCCGGCCACCTCTATGTGTTCCAGTCAGTGCCGGGACAAGGTCATCCAGTGCCCAGGGCAAAGATTCCAAACTGCACCCCCCGGGTTCATCACCCCGTCCCAGCCCTGGTTCCAGATCATCGGGCTACATTCTTCATAGTAAAAACATAAAGAAAACAGTAGGGTAATGGGCACAGCGGGTGTTCGGACCCGGGAACTCAGCAAAGGGATGGTGGGAACCCCTCATAATGGGCACAGCAGGTGTACAGACCCAGGAACTCAGCACAGGGATGGTGGGAACCCCTCATAATGGGCACAGCGGGTGTACAGACCCGGGAACTCAGCAAAGGGACGGTGAGAACCCCTCATAATGGGCACAGCGGGTGTACAGACCCGGGAACTCAGCAAAGGGACGGTGGGAACACCTCATAATGGGCACAGCGGGTGTACAGACCCGGGAACTCAGCACAGGGATGGTGGGAACCCCTCATAATGGGCACAGCGGGTGTACAGACCCGGGAACTCAGCACAGGGATGGTGGGAACCCCTCATAATGGGCACAGCGGGTGTACAGACCCGGGAACTCAGCAAAGGGATGGTGGGAACCCCTCATAATGGGCACAGCAGGTGTACAGACCCGGGAACTCATCACAGGGATGGTGGGAACCTCTCATAACGGGCACAGCGGGTGTACAGACCCGGGAACTGAGCACAGGGATGGTGGGAACCCCTCATAACGGGCACAGCGGGTGTACAGACCCAGGAACTCAGCACAGGGATGGTGGGAACCCCTCATAACGGGCACAGCGGGTGTACAGACCCGGGAACTCAGCACAGGGACGGTGGGAACCCCTCATAACGGGCACAGCGGGTGTACAGACCCGGGAACTCAGCACAGGGACGGTGGGAACCCCTCATAATGGGCACAGCGGGTGTACAGACCCGGGAACTCAGCACAGGGACGGCGGGAACCCTTCATAATGGGCACAGCGGGTGTACAGACCCAGGAACTCAGCAAAGGGATGGTGGGAACCCCTCATAATGGGCACAGCAGGTGTACAGACCCGGGAACTCATCACAGGGATGGTGGGAACCCCTCATAATGGGCACAGTGAGTGTACAGATCCCTCTTGGGTGGACTCATCCTTTGCACACAGTTGCATGTAGGCAGTGAGATAAGAATGACCCCCCCTGTACAGTTGTATCAGGAACCCATCTTGAGTTCATTCTTTGAATCCCCTGCAGAGTTGGACTTCATGTCACCCGGGACGTCCCTCCCACACCGGATTCTACAAATAATCTCCAAGAAGATTACAGTAACAGTAAGTAAAAAAAAATCATTTTTTTTTCTCTTTTTTCATTTCACACGACTAGGAATTCCAAATCTCCCATCGAATCGATCCCAGACCCCGAGTCCTCCAACATCCACCAGTGAAGGCTGGACAGCCCCACCCCCCCCAAACGTCATATACTGGATATATCATTGGTCATCATCAGTGTAAATGATGGCCTGAAACTGGAAAATGTTACATAGTTAGTTTGGCTGAAAAAAAAAAGTTATAATCCGACACCCACAGCTGATCCAGAGGAAGGCAAAAAAAAACAACAGCAAATGTGCTGCAAAATAAACCTGGAACATTAAAACGGAGGGGATGGACCAAATCTAAACATGACCCCATTTTTTTTTTTTTTTTTGCTTTTTTTCTCTTCTTCAGTACCAAACCCGGTGCAGAGCGCGGAGGGTGACGTGTACTATTCTCATATTCGGATCAATCGGATGCAAGGTGTGTATGGTTCATATTCAAATCCATCTTTACAAATCAATTGGTTTTTATATAAAGATCATTTAATTTTTTTTTGTTCTTTTGTTGTTGTTTTTTTTTTTGTTAATGCCTGCCAAGAAGGTTTCTTTTTTTTTTTTTTTTTTTTTTTTTTTTTTTAGGTTGAAGTTCCTTTTTAGCCCCCCTGGCGGTATTCCCGAGTGTAGCTCGGGGTAAAGTTTCAGTACCACAAGCGGTAACCCCCCCGAGCTACACTCGGGCTTACCATGCGGCGTTGCTCCGGGATCCCTCGATCACTTACCTTGTCCTGCACTCCCGTAATGTCCCCCCTGCAGTGTCCCCGGCAATGTCCTCCTGCCGATGCCGGCATCTGTCTTCCGGGTTCCATTCCCTGCGGGCGGCAAATTGAAAAATTTTAAAAACTGTCATTTTCCAATAAACGATTATCACATAGTATAACATTCCTGTATCAAACCATTTCACATACATTGTGTCCCGAGTGCTTTGTCCGGCGCCCTGCCTGCATTGTTACCGCCCTTTCTGCCTGGAAACTGAGAAACGTCCATGGCGTCCAAAAAGCGTCCCTTTAGGTCAGACGCGGTTTTAGACCGGCTAGAGAACAGCGATAGTAAATCAGAACCACTTGCAGAATTGAGTGATAATGATTGGTGGGGGAAATTCATCATCAGACACTGAAAACGATTCTACGACTGAGCTCAGCGATGTGCGAACTTTATATATTTCATATTTCAGTGTTTTTGGTTTGATTATATTATTGAATTACATTTATTATTATTATATTATAATTTTTTTTGATTGTTTATTATATTATAATTTATGATTTTGTGTTTCAAGTTTTATCATACCCGGGATGTTTACTAGACTCTTGTTCGGACAGATTTCAGGGAGTTATTCCTAAAAATTACAGCCTACAATAAAAAAAATACATATTTCCATACAAAAAAATGTACCGCTTTGAGCACAGAAATACTGACCTAATCAGACCACTAGGGAGGTTAAATGTGTAGAATTTAAGCCCCCATCAACTTTCCTTCGAGGTTGGGCAGGGTGATGCTGCTTTTTAAGTTTTTAGGATTTCAGCTCTCCCCTTCCTCCATCCCATTGTTCAGTCATTCTTTTTCCATTGTATTGTATTTCATATATTGCTTTTTTTCCTTTTAGGTCCTACAGATAATGGCAGAGAACAGGTAAGTGACTGAGGTTACAGAATGTTATATTGGCAGATAACAAATAAAGCTTAGTGGAATCATTGGGACAGATAATATCTCGGTGTCAGGAGATCAGAACCAATAGATTTTGGTGTGGGACTGCTACCTTTTGACACCACTACTCCTGGTGTGCCATAAGGTAAATAGTCCTAGTGGGAAAGAAAAGGAAAGGAAATGAAAGAAAAGGAAAGGAAAGGAGAGAAAGAAAAGGAAAGGAAAGAAAGGAAAAGAAAGAAAGAAAGAAAGAAAGAAAGAAAGAAAGAAAGAAAGAAAGAAAGAAAGAAAAAAAGGAAAGGAAAGAAAGGAAAGAAAGGAAAAGAAATGAAAGGAAAAGAAAAGAAAAGAAAGGAAAGGAAAGAAAGGAAAAGAAAAGAAAGGAAAGGAAAGAAAGGAAAAAAGAAAGGAAAGAAAGGAAAAGAAAGGAAAAGAAAAGAAAAGAAATGAAAGGAAAGGAAGGAAAGAAAGGAAAGGAAAGGAAAGAAAGAAAGAAAAGGAAAGAAAGGAAAGAAAGGAAAGGAAGGAAAGAAAGGAAAGGAAAGGAAAGGAAAGGAAAGAAAGGAAAAGAAAGAAAGGAAAAGAAAGAAAGTAAAGAAAGGAAGAAAGAAAGAAAGAAAGAAAGAAAGGAAGGAAAGAAAGGAAAAGAAAGAAAGGAAAGAAAGGAAAGGAAAGAAAGGAAAGAAAGAAAGAAAGAAAGAAAGAAAGAAAGAAAGAAAGAAAGAAAGAAAGAAAGAAAGAAAGAAAGAAAGAAAGGAAGGAAAGAAAGGAAAGGAAATAAAGGAAAGAAAGAAAGGAAAGAAAGGAAAAGAAAGAAAGGAAAGAAAGGAAAAGAAAGAAAGGAAAGAAAGAAAGGAAAGGAAAGAAAGGAAAGAAAGGAAAGAAAGGAAAAGAAAGAAAGGAAAGAAAGAAAGGAAATAAAGGAAAAGAAAGAAAGGAAAGAAAGAAAGGAAAAGAAAGAAAGGAAATAAAGGAAAAGAAAGAAAGAAAAGAAAGAAAGGAAAAGAAAGAAAAGAAGGAAAGAAAGGAAAGAAAAAGAAAGAAAGGGAAAGAAAAGAAAAGAAGAAAGGAAAGGAAAGAAAGGAAAAGAAAAGAAAGGAAAAGAAAGGAAAGAAAAGAAAGAGAGAGAGAATTGCTACAATGTCAATCAATAATTTAGTCTTCAATTTCAGAAGCAAACGGCGATCACTATGGAGACAGGAGCAGCTCGCACAAGAGATAGTAACAAAAATCTCAATAAATAAAATATATAAAAAGTGCAGAGCGTGAAAACATATGAAATGAATAAAATAACAATTCAGTGACAGAAAATACATAAATTAGATATAAATTAGTGTAACCAGCTAAATAGTTAACAAAAAAGCCCTTCCAATATAAATCTGTATGTCGGTGATGTGATGATGAACAATCACGGCAAATAGTGTCCAGTCCCCCACTGCGCTCTGAAATCCGATGTGCGATCCCACCACTGTGCACTCACCAGAGAGCTACTTGTTAAGTAACATGTATGTCGTGGGGTCTATACCATCCACTCTCTGGCCTCTCTACTGGTCTGGTTGAATCCCAAAGAAAGATGTTCACCACACGGGGCCCGGAGATTGCTACATAGTGTAGTATTTATGTAAAAGTAATAAATTAAAGCATTCCACATGGAGAAACAAAAATATTACATATGCCACGTACCAAGATGGCCGTCGCTCCGGGATATAGCGGCATGACGTCAGCACCCAATGCGTTTCGTGCACACATCCTCAGGGGTATGCCCATTGCCAAAAACAGGATAGAACATCATTTCAATAGCCTGCGCGGCACACCTCTAATTATCGGACGCCATTTTGTTGAAGTCCATTGCTGGAAATACCAGATGCCAATTTTTTGGAGACCAATATCCAATAGACATGGGCATTAGGAGTTTCCTTACACTACATCACTATGGGACATTACATATCCGTATCTTACCCTAGATAATGCGACCACCTAGTTATATTATTCACTTCATATGTTTTCACACTCTGCACTTTTTACATATTCTTACATATAATGTCTTCTTGATATTAGTGCAGCTGCTCGGGCGTTGGATTATAAAGTATATTTTTTACGGAGATGGAGAATTTTTTATTTACATTTGGGGTGAATTTCTCACTGAAAAGAACCTTCATGAATCACTGGATTGATGAACTCTCTGCTAATAACCCCTAAAACCTTTTGCTAGTAGATAAACAAATCAACTAATGAGTTACTGTTGATTTATTGATGGTTTCTATTGTATAGGAAGAATATTCGGTGACATATTCCGCCGTGAAATACCCTGGGGAAAAAATGGATGGAACGCAGACTACGGGCCATACCGAGCTCTATGAGAACTTCAGTTCCAAGGAAAGCTAGAACCGGCCTAAAATATACCTGTCAAGTTCTGAAAATGGCATTAGGAGACGAAAGCACGAACTTACATGGACCTCCATCTACTATTAAAAAAATGTAATGGATGGAACACAGACTATGGGCCATACCGAGCTTTGTGAGAACTGCAGTTCCAAGGAAAAAAAAGATGAAAATGGCATCAAGAGACGAAAGCACAAACTTACATGGGCCTCTGTCTACTATTAAAAAAAACTCAAAATACGGACTAAGGACCCTTTCAGTTCCAGGGAAAGCTAGAAAAGTGGCATCAAAAGTCGAAGCAGGCACTCATAGGGGCCTCTTTGTTGTCTTCTTGGGTACCCCATGACTTTCACTCCAACTTCAGAGGAGAATGGAAAAATTTAAGTCACTCTTGCCACTCGCTGATGGTCCTTCAGAATTTTGAGCATCCTCACTGACCAAAATCGAGATATTGAGTGCTCAAATAAAAACCGTTCAGCCCAGGTTTCAGGGAAGGTGGTGCAGCCAAGCAGATACGTTAAAGAGAAACTGGAATTGTTTGGGGTCAATTGTATCTTATTTTGTTAGGTTTATGAGTTAACGCTTGCTGTGTTTTACATTTATCTGTCTCTATAGGTGCTTGTATGTGTATATATATGCTATATTGCCAAAAGAATTGGGGTGCCTGCCTTTAGTTTAATGTCTCCAGGCTTATACACTGGAGATCTGTCATTGAGGGGTTAAGGCTTATACACAGGAGATCTGTCATTGAGGGGTCAAGGCTTATACACTGGAGACCAGTCATTGAGGGGTCAAGGCTTATACACTGGAGACCTGTCATTAAGGGGTCAAGACTTATACACTGGAGTCCTGTCATTGAGGGGTCAAGGCTTATACACTGGAGTCCAGTCATTGAGGGGTCAAGGCTTATACACTGGAGACCTGTCATTAAGGGGTCAAGACTTATACACTGGAGTCCTGTCATTGAGGGGTCAAGGCTTATACACTGGAGTCCAGTCATTGAGGGGTCAAGGCTTCTACACTGGAGTCCTGTCATTGAGGGGTCAAGGCTTCTACACTGGAGTCCTGTCATTGAGGGGTCAAGGCTTATACACTGGAGACCTGTCATTGAGGGGTTAAGGCTTATACACTGGAGAACTGTCATTGAGGAGTCAAGGCTTATACACTGGAGTCCAGTCATTGAGGGGTCAAGGCTTCTACACTGGAGACCTGTCATTGAGGGGTCAAGGCTTCTACACTGGAGACCTGTCATTGAGGGGTCAAGGCTTATACACTGGAGACCTGCAATTGAGGGGTCAAGGCTTCTACACTGGAGACCTGTCATTGAGGGGTCAAGGCTTCTACACTGGAGACCTGTCATTGAGGGGTCAAGGCTTATACACTAGAGACCTGCAATTGAGGGGTCAAGGCTTATACACTGGAGACCTGTCATTGAGGGGTCAAGGCTTATACACTGGAGACCTGTCATTGAGGGTTCAAGGCTTATACACTGGAGTCCAGTCACTGAAGGGTTAAGGCTTATACACTGGAAACCTGTCATTGAGGGGTCAAGGCTTATACACTGGAGTCCAGTTATTGAGGGGTCAAGGCTTCTACACTGGAGACCTGACATTGAGGGGTTAAGGCTTATACACTGGAGACCTGTCATTGAGGGGTCAAGGCTTATACACTGGAGACCTGTCATTGAGGGTTCAAGGCTTATACACTGGAGTCCAGTCACTGAAGGGTTAAGGCTTATACACTGGAAACCTGTCATTGAGGGGTCAAGGCTTATACACTGGAGACCTGTCACTGAGGGGGTCAAGGCTTATACACTGGAGATCTGTCATTGAGGGGTCAAGGCTTCTACACTGGAGACCTGACATTGAGGGGTCAAGGCTTATACACTGGAGACCTGTTATTGAGGGGTTATGCACATGCATTACACACAAGTTGCATACAATGTAGGCGTGACCTGGCTAGTAATATGTGTGTATCCGAGGGGTCCTGTCACCACTAGCACTGATCCTAGAAACTCTTGTACTGATTCTTTGGTTTCAATAATTTGAGTCATTAACTCAGAACACGGATGCAGAATTGTTACTTTCTTGGCTACTTGCTACTTTTCTTGTTCAGCATACTAGTTCCACATTACTGACTTAGGAAATATTGAAGGCGGGAATCAGGGGCGGACTGACAACTTATGGGGCCCCCGGGGAATAGGGGATCATGGGGCCCCTGTGTCCTTGCCCAAACTCAAACTACACTCAAAAAAGCCTATGAAAGGTACCAGGGGCATCTCATGGGGCCTCCTACTGACCCTGGGCCCTCGGGCAGTGCCTGAGCATTCGAATGGTCAGTCCGCCCCTGGCGGGAATTAACATGGCAGCCATTGGGATTTCAGAAGGGGTCAGTGATAGAAGCTCCCATAAATTCTCTGTAAATATTTCTCTGAAATAAGTACAGTTATCTGTAGCACCCTCCTGGTTAGCTAGGGGGAGCTAGTTACATATTTTGTTTTAGATAGAAGGCTGAGTAGCAGCCTGGGTGATAGTCAGAAGGGTAATATTTGGGTTAGGGCTGAGAGGCTCTGCAGATCAGCTCACTGATACCTCCTCCTGGTCTAGAGACTTGGAGAAGTCTCTAGAGCTCAGTGGGTGGGGGTGAGGAGGGGATGATCTGCATACTTTGAGGATCCCGACCAAACCCCAGGCAGGATGGTTGGCATGGGGTTTGAGCCCGCCCAGTAGCGAGGAGAGTTCAGGTGGAAGACGGAGTAAGAGGAAGAGGAGTAAGAGCCTGGGATTGGGCCCAGTGGGAAAGAGCCTACCTACAGGCAGGAAGCTGGAAAGGAGGATCCCTCAGACCTCAATGGTCCTCAGAGTGACAACCACCTGTGGAGCCAGGGAAGGAGCCAGCCCAGTGGCAGACCTGAAAGCAGCTACCAACCCACCAGCTCACAGGAAAAAAAAGGACTGAGTGAGCAATCCTACACCCCATGGGCCAGACAAGGGAAAAGAGCATATGGGTGGTAAACCTGACTCGCTCTATACCCGGGACTGTTCACTTTTACAGTAGCAGCCACTGGATCCCCTTGCTCAGGGATTCCTCCAGGTTGCTGAATAGAAGATGATTTATCTGGAGTCTGGGGTGGTACACCAGGAGAGGCTGGAGAGCTCTTCCAGAAGAGAAAACCCTTCTTTGTGGACTTGTACATAGTTGTCAGGAAGTTGTCCTCAGTTTACAGTTCCTTGGGCACCCCATGCTTCCCTCAACCCCATCCAAGTTTATTACCCCCAATAAAATCCCAAAAAACAAGTTCAAGGACTGTTTACTGTCTCTGAAGTGCAAGTCTGAAAGGAAATGCATGTTGCCTGGCTGTGCAGGACTATAGGAGGAACCAAATCTTCAGCACTTCCTAAAGGGGGTAGTGCTACGTATCACATATTTGAATTTTGTTCTAGCATTGCTGAATTTACTGGTAGGCACATTAATTTCCCCTTTTTTCTCAAAAAAGTGCTAACGGAAGTTCTACGCGTAGCAATACAGTTTTCTATTATAAAACCTAAAAGCAGGCTTTGACTCAAAAGAGGAAGTTCTCATTGTTCATTATCTCAGCCCAGAGATGAGAATTCGGTCATGTTCTCATTCAGCGGTCATCATGCCTCCCCTTACTGCGATCGTCTTCATCTGTAAGTGGACGACTTTCATTTTATTTTCCTGGTTGGTTGGTTGGTTGTTGGATGGGATGGGGAAGATTTCATAAACTTTCACTTTACCCAATGGGGTTGCCTTCAATAATAAGGACACAGAGAGGATAGAAGCTGGGGGGGGGGGGGGGGGGTTGTCTAAAGGGAATAGCAACAAAATGGGCTGTTTGCTGTGTCCCACCAACGTCCCACCAATATGGTGTCCTTGCAGAATGGTAGCCTGAAGGGTGGAAGTTCTCCTGCAATTTTAACCACCTCCTGCCCACCATATAAGGAAATGACGGGCGCAAGGCGGTTCTCTCGTTCTGGGAGGACGTCATATGACATCATCCCATTCTAACCGCGCATACGCAGCTCCGGGAGTGCGCAGCACGGCGATCGGTGGTGTGCTGTGTCCCTCGGACACAGGGGGTCACCGATCAATGGAAAGAGCCGAAGATGTCGGTTCGGTCATGTGATCAGCTGTGTCCAATCACAGCTGATCACATGTAAATAGGGAAATGCCAGTTATCGGCATTTCTCTCCTCACGAGATGTCACGCTGACAGAGGAGAGGAGCGGAGAGCCAGTAATCAGCATTCTTAAGAAGGGAGATGTACACTGATCATTGGGGCACTGATGATCAGTGTAGCCCCAGCAGTGCCACCTGTCAGTGTCCATCAATGCCACATATCAGTGCCTACCAGTGCCACATCAATGCCACATATCAGTGCCTACCAGTGCCACATCAATGCCACATATCAGTGCCCACCAGTGCCACATCAATGCCACATATCAGTGCCTACCAGTGCCAAATCAATGCCACATATCAGTGCCTACCAGTGCCACATCAATGCCACATATCAGTGCCCACCAGTGCCACATCAATGCCACATATCAGTGCCTACCAGTGCCACATCAATGCCACATATCAGTGCCTACCAGTGCCACATCAATGCCACATATCAGTGCCTACCAGTGCACATCAATGCCACATATCAGTGCCTACCAGTGCACATCAATGCCACATATCAGTGTCTACCAGTGCACATCAATGCCACATATCAGTGCCCATCTGAGCTGCCTTTCAGTTTCACCCATCAGTGCCAGTCAGTGCCAACTATCAATGCCAGTCAGTGCCACCTATCAATTTTCATATGGGTACAGCGTTGTATGACCGCGCAATTGTCTTTCAAAGTGCGACAGCGCTGAAAGCTGAAAATTGGCCTTGGCAGGAAGGGGGTATAAGGGCCCGGTAGGCGAGGGGTTAACACCAGAAAAAAAAAAACGAAACTCCTTTCCCACCAGTTACATAGTTATGAAGGTTCCTAAAAGGTTTTAGACAAAAATATGGAAACACTCCCATGATTTTCAGGTGCGAAAGTGACAACATTTTTCGCATTGGAAGCAGATGTGATGGAACATTCTTTTGCTTCCGCTGTGTGATGAGACCCCTAGCTAACAGGTGGGAAGCCCTACTTTGTTCATTGACTGCGTGTGCAACAAGTGATATGGAGTCATGTCAGAGCTTGCCGAGCTTCAAAGAGGGCAAATTGTTGGTGCCTCTGTGTCTGAAGGTACAGGATCAAAGGTTGTGGCCTTCACCCTGAAGTGAAGAACTTGACACCAAGCCCACTACATGGACCACCTCTGTACTGAAGGTACAGGATCAAAGGTGATGGCCTTCACCCTGAAGTGAAGAACTTGACACCAAGCCCACTACGTGGACCACCTCTGTACTGAAGGTACAGGATCAAAGGTGATGGCCTTCACCCTGAAGTGAAGAACTTGACACCAAGCCCACTACATGGACCACCTCTGTACTGAAGGTACAGGATCAAAGGTGATGGCCTTCACCCTGAAGTGAAGAACTTGACACCAAGTCCACTACATGGACCATCTCTGTATTTACACGTGGTGGTCCGATGATTATTATATCTTTAATTTATTGTTAATTTACAAAAAAAAACATTTTTTTTAGATGAGGAAACTAAAATTGAGGACCACTCCCAATCAGCTAAGGTCCACAGATGTTTCTCGTTGGAAGCAGAAGTGATGGAACATTCTTTTGCTTCCGCTGTGTGATGAGACCCCTAGCTAACAGGTGGGAAGCCCTACTTTCTTCATTCACCGCGTGCACAAGTGATACAGAGTCATGTCAGAGTTTGCCGAGCTTCAAAGAGGGCAAATTTTTGGTGCCGCTTAGCTCGGGCCTCTGTGTCTGAAGGTACAGGATCAAAGGTTGTGGCCTTCACCCTGAAGTGAAGAACTTGACACCAAGCCCACTGCATGGACCACCTCTGTACTGAAGGTACAGGATCAAAGGTTGTGGCCTTCACCCTGAAGTGAAGAACTTGACATCAAGTCCACTGCATGGACCACCTCTGTACTGAAGGTACAGGATCAAAGGTTGTGGCCTTCACCCTGCAGTGAAGAACTTGACACCAAGTCCACTACATGGACCACCTCTGTATTTACACGTGGTGGTCCTATGAGTATTATATCTTTATTTTATTGCTAATTTAGAAAAAAAAATTTTTTTTGAGATGAGGAAACTAAAATTGAGGACCACTCCCAAACAGCTAAGGTCCACAGATCATCAGCTTGTGCACAATATAAATCGTCATGTTCTGCCTGTTGATGCGTGACGAGGTTTTTTCCCAGGGTGATAGCGCCGGTGAGCTTGAGCTCAGACACAGCGTATATGTAATAGAAAATGATTTATTTTTAGATCATGTTATGTTCAAAAGAAGTTTAATGTGAAACCGAAATTATTTCGACTTACTACTTAGAAAGCTCTAAAGAGCCTCTGTTGGGTCCTCTCCTTTGTGGGTCACCTTCAGGGAGATTTGCCTTTACTCCCGATCCCATGTGCAGTATCATTAGGACCAGAAAAAAGGGGCGAGGGGGTAATGGCCAAAGGGGATAGCCAAAACGAAACCAGTAGATGGACACGTTAACCCCTTGGCGCTGGCGCCTCCCGGCCCTTTAAGGGTTCCAAACACCAGGAGGCATCTGGACCGCCGTGATTCCCTGTCACGGTGCTCACATGATCGGGAAAGGTTCGGATTGAAAGAGGAGATCGGGACCTTTCCGTGAATACAGAATGTGTGTGCCGGGAGAACGTGGGGTGCGCTCTCTCAGCACCTATCTGTTTTTTTAATAGAATGCAAATGTGCGACCGCTGGGCGTCAAGGCCCAAACGCCGGGAGGCCGCACATTTGCGTTTGGCTGGCGCCAAGAGGTTAAGGTAGAATTCCACTTTAGATCAGGGGTGTCAAACGCAATTTCATCGGGGGCCGCATCAGCATTATATTCGCCCACAAAGGGCTGGTTGTATCTGTAAAACTAGCTGTCCAGAATGGATGTCAAGGCCACACCCCCCCATCAGAAGTTAAGAGTCCCCCACCCTCCCTTACATCACAGTGCACCCCCCTTACTTTGTGCTGCTGCGGGGAAGAGACTGGGGCCGGAGCTGGGAAGCAGAAAAATCAGGATCTGGAGGAGAACCAGAGGAGGGCTGGAGTCAGTTTCGGTAGTCTGCTGAATGCTGGGACCAGGGGAGGCGGAGATGAGGGGTGAACAGAGAGGATCTGTAGGAGTTTTGTCCTTCTGTCTGCTGCTGACTGCTGAGAAGAGGGGGAGGCAAAGTTGAACCTCTTTACAGCTGCACAGAGAGGTGCAGAATCTTGCGGAGGAGTTCTGTCCTCATTTCTGTGGGTGACGTCTGAGACAAGGTTGGGAAGAGACAAGGAGGGGGGGGAACAGCTGCAGGAGAGCAGTGAGGGCCACACGAAATGGCCTAGAGGGCCAGATTCGGCCCATTGGCCTTGTGTTTGACACACGTGCTTTAGATAGTTTGTTCAGACCAAGCTGGCCCAAATTAATTCTTTCCTTTGCATAACGATGGGACCGCTCTGTGCGCTGCATTAGCTCCATACAGTAAGCGCTGGAATTGAAGAGAGTCGGCCAATCATGTGAAGCTTTGTATTTTCATCAGTGGATACAAGGCTTCCTGTGATTGGATTGCATGGCCGGCTTAAACCTGGAGCCGCCCATGATGGTAAAAACAAAATGTTTTATGATAATGCCCATTTCCCCCCGGGAATTTTGAGTACTTTCTGAAGATATTCGACAAGTCTCCGATGGCATACTATATATTACAAAATATGTGAAAAATATTTTTAAAAACACATATTTTTTTGAATATATTCTTCAGATTTTTTTTTAACATATAAAAAAGTCATTTTTACATATATTTGTAAATGCGGTCCAAAAATTTAGATTTGTATTTTTAAAGACATAAAGTGTATTTGAAATGTATTTTTAAAAATATTTTTCATATATTTTGTAATAAAAACGCATTTCAACATGCAGTAAATATATATATATATATGTATTGAAATATATTGAATACGGCCAAAATTGTAGCATTTCAAATATGTGTCAGTATATTTGGGAAGAATATTTTTAAAATATATTTAAATTTTGCAATTGTTTTTGGGGTCAAATTGAGGATCTTTTTTTTGGCCAGAGGACCTTCAAAGGAGCAGGATGGAAATTTTTTCATGAAAGAACACATTTCTTATAGGTGATTATGGTTTTCATTTGGGAAATTCCATTCGTTTCAAAATCGTATGGTAAAGGCACTGGAATTTTGAGTACTTTTTGAAGGCAAGTCTACAATGGGATTAATAAACGTACTGATGGGATTTTCATACCAAAACCTACCGGTGTATGTCCGGCTTAAACCTGGAGCTGCCCATGATGGTAAAAACAAAAGGTTTTACGATAATGCCCATTCCCACTGGGAATTTTGAGTACTTTCTGAAGATATTTGACAAGTCTCCAATGGAATACTATATATTACAAAATAACAACACTTGTGGCCTGACACAAACAGAGACCCTAACTAACTATAGGCCTGGACTCAGTCTCAAGGCGCCAACACTGAAATGAGGTGCGTGCACGATCTTACCGACCCGGGTCTGCTTTGCATCCGCTGGTGACTTTGAACAGAACAAATGTCTCTCCAACAAGCATGAGGTCTCGCCGTATATGTTGCTTAGTTCCTCTGCTCTCATCAGCCTTCCTGGCAGCAATCTCATCAGCATTTCTGGCAGCAATCTCATCAGCCTTCCTGGCAGCAATCTCATCAGCATTCCTGGCAGCAATCTCATCAGCATTCCTGGCAGTAATCTCATCAGCATTCCTGGCAGCAATCTCATCAACTTCCTGGCAGCAATCTCATCAGCATTCCTGGCAGCAATCTCATCAGCATTCCTGGCAGCAATCTCATCAGCATTCCTGGCAGCAATCTCATCAGCTTCCTGGCAGCAATCTAATCAACTTCCTGGCAGCAATCACATCAGCATTCCTGGCAGCAATCACATCAGCTTCCTGGGAGCAATCTCATCAACTTCCTGGCAGCAATCACATCAGCATTCCTGGCAGCAATCACATCAGCTTCCTGGGAGCAATCTCATCAACTTCCTGGCAGCAATCTCATCAGCATTTCTGGCAGCAATCTCATCAGCTTCACTCAGCTGCAGGTCTACTCGGCTGCAGGTCTGGCTACTGAGGGACGCATTCACACCTGGATGTCATCGGATTCTCAGCTCACACAGCCCCTTCATTCAGCATCATCCAAAACATGGCTTCAGTCTCCTCTTCCTGTTCACTAAACTCCAACTCTGAGTGCAAAACCTCACCTCTTCATAAATATACAAATATCTATGCAGTCTGAGCCTGTGTTAGAAAAACAGTGACATCTTGTGGCTAAACCGCAGAATGTCAGTCAAAACATTAATTTACTTCCACACAAACAGTGTTCAAACAATGAGAGCTGTTTCCCCATCTCACAGGTGTATGGCCGGCTTAAACCTGGAGCTGCCTATGATGGTGAAAACAAAAGGTTTCATGTTAATGCCCATCCCCCCAGGAATTTTGAGTACTTTCTGAAGATATTCGACAAGTCTCCGATGGCATTAATGAATGTACTGATAGAATTTTTCATTCGAAAACCTACCGGTGTATGGCCGGTTTAAGCCTGGAGTCGCTTATGATGGTAAAAACAAAAAGTTTTATGTTAATGCCCATCCCCCCAGGAATTTTGAGTACTTTCTGAAGATATTAGACATGTTTATCACTATTTAACTACCTGCCGACCGCAGATAGCCGAATGACGGCTTCACTGCGGCCGGCCAGTTCTGAGTGGACGTCATATGACGTCCTCCCAGAACGCGCTCTCCTGCGCGCCCCAGGGGGCGCGCACCCGGCGATCTCCGTGATCGCTGTGTCCTACGGACACAGCTGATCACGTGATCTGCTAAAAGGCCAATCACAGCGGCCTTTTCACCACGTGATCAGCGGTGTCCAATGACACGCTGATCAGAGGGAAATGCAAGTGCCGGTTCTCGGCTGCACTTTCCTCACGCTGTCAGATCGTGAGGAAAGTACTGCCGAGAACCGGCAGTTGTCAGAGCGGGGATCGGCACCGATCATCAGGGCACTGATGATCAGTGCCCTGATGATCGGTGCCCAGCAGTGCCACCCGCAAGTTCCGCCCACCTGTGCCCAGCAGTGCGCCCACTAGCTCCGCCCACCTGTGCCCAGCAGATCACCCACCTGTGCCCAGCAGTGCACCCACCTGTGCCACTCTGCAGTGTCACCCACCTGTGCCCAGAAGTGCCACCCACCTGTGCCCAGCAGTGCCACCCACCTGTGCCCACCCACCTGTGCCCACCAGTGCCACCCACCTGTGCCCACCCACCAGTGCTGCCCACCAGTGCCACCCACCAGTTCAGCCCAGCAGTGCTGCCAGTCAGTGCCACCAGTCAGTGCCCAGGGGTTGTGCCAGTCAGTGCCGTCAGTCAGTGCCCAGCAGTGATGCCAGTCAGTGCCGTCTATCAGTACCCATCATCAGTGTCACCTATCAGTGCCGCCTTTCAGTGTTGCATATTAGTGCCGCCTATCCGTGACACCTCATTAGTGCTGTCTATCAGTGCCGCCTATCCGTGCCACCTCATTAGTACTGCCTATCAGTGCCCTTTAGTGCTGCCTATCAGTGCCCATCAGTGCCGCCTATCAGTGCCCATCAGTGCCGCCTATCAGTGCCCATCAGTGCTGCCTCATCAACGCACATCAGTGAAGGGGAAAAAATGCCTGTTTGAAAAATTTTATAATAGAAACAAAGAAACTTTTTTTTTTTTCAAATTTTTTGCACTTTTTTTATTTATAGCGCAAAAAGTAAAGCACCCAGTGGCGATTAAATACCACCAAAAGAAAGCTCTATTTGTGAGAAAAAAATGATCAAAATTTCATATGGGTACAATGTTGCATGACCGTGCAATTGTCAATCAAAGTGCGGCAGCGCTGAAAGCTGAAAATTGGCCTGGTAAATAAGGGGGTATAAGTGCCTGGTAGGCGAGGGGTTAATAGCCCGAAAATTCCTAACCTGGAGGAGGAATAGGGTTCTAAACATTCTACCAAAAGCATTTGGACTTCCAGATGGGAGAAGCTTGGTGATGGTTGCAGAATGGATACAGAGGCATGTTTTACTTCTTGCTAAAATTATAAAAAAATCCGAAAAATATGGCCGGCTCATTTTGAGGAACATTTTGTTTCTTGCATTTTGTTTTTTTTAGCCTTTTTTTGGTGGGGGTTACTGTTCAGTACCACTTCCTTCCTGCTTTGTTTCAGTAAGATGACTATGTTCTCATTTTCATTAATATGAGTTTGACCCAGACGTGGTCAGCTAGCTGTTCTCAGTGCCGAGTCTGGTAGAGCTTTGTGATGGCTCTTGTGGCTTCGGGTATGACCAATATTTATGTTCTAAAGTGAACCAGCAGAGACAAACCTGAAAAAGAAAATGGTAATAGGACATGGAAAACCTCACACCATGGAGAGCCATCATCTCTCATCCTCACCCACATGGAAGAAGAAATATATTTGAAATATATTTTATAAATATTCTTCCCAAATATATTGACATATATTTGAAATGCTACAATTTTGGCCGTATTCAATATATTTCAATAAATAAATAAATACATATATAGACACTGCATGTTGAAATTCGTTATTATTACAAAATGTATGAAAAATATTTTTTTTAAATACATTTCAAATATACTGCATGTCTTTAAAAATACAAATCTGCATTTTTTTTATAATGCATTTACGGATATATGTAAAAAAATATATGTTAAAATGACTTTTTTATATGTTAAAAAAAACCTGAAGAATCTGTTTTAAAAAAATGTATTTTTAAAATGTTTTTCATATCTTTTGTTATATATAAAAAATGTATTTTATCATGCAGTATATATACACATATATATATTGAAATATATTTTGAAATATATTGCATACGCCCAAAAAAATCTGAAGAATGTATTTAAAAAAATATATATTGTTAAAATATATTCTTCAGATTTTTAATGTGACCTAGAAACTGTACAATTCAATTGAAAGACAAACTGAAATCTTTTAGGGGGGGTAACAATAAAAAAAACTAAAATAATCTGGTAGCATAAGTGTGCACACCCTTAACCCCTTGCCTACCAGGCACTTATACCCCCTTCCTTACCAGGCCAATTTTCAGCTTTCAGCGCTGCCGCACTTTGATTGACAATTGCGCGGTCATGCAACATTGTACCCATATGAAATTTTGATCATTTTTTTCTCACAAATAGAGCTTTCTTTTGGTGGTATTTAATCGCCACTGGGCGCTTTACTTTTTGCGCTATAAATTAAAAAAAGTGCAAAAAATTTGAAAAAAAAAAGTTTATTTGTTTCTTTTATAAAATTTTTCAAACAGGTATTTTTTCTCCTTCACTGATTTGCGTTGATGAGGCGGCACTGATGGGCACTGATAGGCGGCACTGATGGGCACTGATAGGCAGCACTAAAGGGCACTGATAGGCAGTACTAATGAGGTGGCACGGATAGGCGGCACTGATAGACAGCACTAATTAGGGGTCACGGATAGGCGGCACTGATATGCAGCACTGATAGGCGGCACTGATGATGGGTACTGATAGACGGCACTGACTGGCATCACTTCTGGGCACTGACTGGCGGCACTGACTGTCACAACCCCTGGGCACTGACTGGTGGCACTGGTGGACGGCACTGGTGGGTGGCACTGGTGGACAGCACCGGTG
>NW_028319674.1:375000-486565 GCF_062004578.1 Staurois parvus | reverse complement strand
TTTCAAATTTTATTTGCGTTTTCATTTTTTTTTCCTTTATAGAAATAAAACAAAACACAAATAAAATCTGAAAGGGGACAGAAAATAAATAACGGTCACAGAAAGCTTAAAAAAAAACATAATACGAAGAACACACAAAAAAAGAAAACTATCCCCAAAGAAATGGATCTGTCAGGTGGGGATGGAGCGATGTTCTGCAGATCTCTAGAGAGGTCAGTGGTGGGATAATCTGCAGAATATATCAATATGGATTGGTCAGGATGGGAGGGAGCGATGTTCTGCAGATCTGTAGACGGAATAATCTGCAGAATATATCTATATGGATCTGTCAGGATGGGAGATGGGAGCGATGCTCTGCAGATCTGTAGACGGAATAATCTGCAGAATATATCTATATGGATCTGTCAGGACAAGAGATGGGAGCGATGTTCTGCAGATCTCTAGAAGGAATAATCTGCAGAATACATCAATATGGATCTGTCAGGACGGGAGATGGGAGCGATGTTCTGCAGATCTCTAGAAGGAATAATCTACAGAATATATCTATATGGATCTGTCAGGATGGGAGATGGGAGCGATGTTCTGCAGATCTCTAGAAGGAATAATCTGCAGAATATATCTATATGGATCTGTCAGGACGGGAGGGAGCGATGTTCTGCAGATCTCTAGAAGGAATAATCTGCAGAATATATCTATATGGATCTGTCAGGAGGGGAGATGGGAGCGATGCTCTGCAGATCTCTAGAAGGAATAATCTGCAGAATATATCAATATGGATCTGTCAGGACGGGAGATGGGAGTGATGTTCTGCAGATCTGTAGACGGAATAATCTGCAGAATATATCTATATGGATCTGTCAGGACGGGAGATGGGAGCGATGCTCTGCAGATCTCTAGAAGGAATAATCTGCAGAATATATCTATATGGATCTGTCAGGATGGGAGGGAGCGATGTTCTGCAGATCTCTAGAAGGAATAATCTGCAGAATATATCAATATGGATCTGTCAGGACGGGAGGGAGCGATGCTCTGCAGATCTGTAGACGGAATAATCTGCAGAATATATCTATATGGATCTGTCAGGATGGGAGATGGGAGCGATGCTCTGCAGATCTGTAGACGGAATAATCTGCAGAATATATCAATATGGATCTGTCAGGAGGGGAGATGGGAGCGATGCTCTGCAGATCTGTAGAAGGAATAATCTGCAGAATATATCAATATGGATCTGTCAGGACGGGAGCGATGTTCTGCAGATATCTAGAAGGAATAATCTGCAGAATATATCAATATGGATCTGTCAGGAGGGGAGATGGGAGCGATGCTCTGCAGATCTCTAGAAGGAATAATCTGCAGAATATATCTATATGGATCTGTCAGGATGGGAGGGAGCGATGTTCTGCAGATCTCTAGAAGGAATAATCTGCAGAATATATCAATATGGATCTGTCAGGACGGGAGGGAGCGATGCTCTGCAGATCTGTAGACGGAATAATCTGCAGAATATATCTATATGGATCTGTCAGGATGGGAGATGGGAGCGATGTTCTGCAGATCTCTAGAAGGAATAATCTGCAGAATATATCAATATGGATCTGTCAGGACGGGAGGGAGCGATGCTCTGCAGATCTCTAGAAGGAATAATCTGCAGAATATATCAATATGGATCTGTCAGGACGGGAGGGAGCGATGTTCTGCAGATCTGTAGAAGGAATAATCTGCAGCATATATCTATATGGATCGGTCAGGGGGATGGGAGCGATGTTCTGCAGATCTCTAGAAGGAATAATCTGCAGCATATCTCTCTGTAGGGATCTGTCAGGACGGGAGGGAGCGATGCTCTGCAGATCTCTAGAAGGAATAATCTGCAGAATATATCTATATGGATCGGTCAGGGGGATGGGAGCGATGCTCTGCAGATCTGTAGAAGGAATAATCTGCAGCATATCTCTATATGGATCTGTCAGGACGGGAGCGATGCTCTGCAGATCTCTAGAAGGAATAATCTGCAGCATATCTCTCTGTAGGGATGTAAGCGGACAGAGCGATGCTCTGCAGAGCGTCTCACCTCTGGTTGCAGAGCTGACAGGCGAAGCAGTCCAGGTGGTAGACGTTGTCTCTGGCCCGCATGACCATTTCGAAGGCGGGGATGAGCTTGCTGCAGGCGGCGCAGTTCCCTGTGGTTCCGAAGAGCCTGCCAAACAGACACACCAATGAGATCTCGCGGCAATGACATCACAGACACCGCACATCACTCCACGTCTGAACAAAACCCACACCCACCCACAGAGGCTCGGCATCCCATGTGGGCGTTACCTATGCCTAGGAACGCCCACTCCTCCAGACCGACCCCGCCCATCAAGGCATTTTGATCTTTGCAAAACTACTCCCACTGCTTGCATCAGGACTGAGGAGTACTGAGGCCGGAGGGGGGGGGGGGTGGCTGGGATGTTTTCAGGAAGCTATGTACAGCCCCCCTGCCGGCCCCTCCCGCACCAGCCATGATCTGCCTGCATTGCCTAGAGAAGCACAGGGACCCAGTGATGACATCATTGGAACGAAAATAAGGGATGCAATGGAAATGGAGGGAAAATAATAAGCGGATTAAACTTTGGCTCCTGGTGATCCTTCCAAGAGGGACTTTGTCTGAACACCTCCTGTTATAGGGTGACAACACCCTTTCCATGTTTCCGAATTTTGGTTCCTGTGTTGTCACCCTGTCACATGGGCGTCGTCCTGGCCCTATGACACCTATAGGGGGAAAAGGGGGGGTTGTCACTTTGTCCTGAAACCATGGACCGCAATGAAAACGTTGTCAGGGGTTGGGGAACTCAGGCACTGCCCGAGGGCCCGGGGTCAGTAGGGGGCCCCATGAGATGCCCCTTGTACCTTTCATAGGCTTTTTTGGGTGTGGGCAAGGACACAGGGGCCCCATGAACCCCTATTGCCCGGGGGGCCCCATGAGTTGTCAGTCTGCCACTGCCCTACCCCCATTCGGTTTTTGTGTCCCCACTGATGGGATTTCTCATTTCCTACAAATGGGATGCAGACATCAATATGAACCTTCCAGAAACCCTGACCCCTCCCCCGCCCCGCCCCGCCCCGCCCCCATATCTCCGCCCTTGGAGACAGAGGTGGCAGAAGTAGGCGGGGCTACCCACATGGAAGAAAAATATATTTGAAATGCTACAATTTTGGTCGTATTCAATATATTTCAATACATATATATATACACCGCGCGCTGAAATGCGTTTTTATTACAAAATATATGAAAAATATTTAAAAAATACATTTCAAATTCACTGCATGTCTTTTACAAACACAAATCTACATTTTTGGAACACATTTACAAATATATGTTATAATGACCTTTTTGTATGTTAAAAATTAATCTGAAGAATATATTTAAAAATTATTTATTTTTAAAAATATATATTTTTTAAATATATTCTTCAGATTTTTTTTACCATACAAAGTAACATTGTTTATAAACATCGATCAGACGGGAGATAGAGATACAAAGTAACATTGTTTATAAACATCGATCAGACGGGAGATAGAGAGATACAAAGTAACATTGTTTATAAACATCGATCAGACGGGGGATGGAGAGATACAAAGTAACATTGTTTATAAACATCGATCAGACGGGAGATAGAGAGATACAAAGTAACATTGTGTATGAACATTGATCAGACGGGAGATAGAGAGATACAAAGTAACATTGTTTATAAACATCGATCAGACGGGAGATAGAGAGATACAAAGTAACATTGTGTATGAACATTGATCAGACGGGAGATAGAGAGATACAAAGTAACATTGTGTATGAACATTGATCAGACGGGAGATAGAGAGATACAAAGTAACATTGTTTATAAACATCGATCAGACGGGCGATAGAGATACAAAGTAACATTGTTTATAAACATCGATCAGACGGGCGATAGAGATACAAAGTAACATTGTTTATAAACATCGATCAGACGGGAGATGGAGAGATACAAAGTAACATTGTTTATAAACATCGATCAGACAGGAGATAGAGAGATACAAAGTAACATTGTTTATAAACATCGATCAGACGGGAGATGGAGAGATACAAAGTAACATTGTTTATAAACATCGATCAGACGGGAGATGGAGAGATACAAAGTAACATTGTTTATAAACATCGATCAGACGGGAGATGGAGAGATACAAAGTAACATTGTTTATAAACATCGATCAGACGGGGGATGGAGAGATACAAAGTAACATTGTTTATAAACATTGATCAGACGGGAGATAGAGAGATACAAAGTAACATTGTTTATAAACATCGATCAGACGGGAGATGGAGAGATACAAAGTAACATTGTTTATAAACATCGATCAGACGGGCGATAGAGATACAAAGTAACATTGTTTATAAACATCGATCAGACGGGCGATAGAGATACAAAGTAACATTGTTTATAAACATCGATCAGACAGGATGGAGAGATACAAAGTAACATTGTTTATAAACATCGATCAGACGGGAGATGGAGAGATACAAAGTAACATTGTTTATAAACATCGATCAGACGGGAGATAGATACAAAGTAACATTGTTTATAAACATCGATCAGACAGGAGATGGAGAGATACAAAGTAACATTGTTTATAAACATTGATCAGACGGGAGATAGAGAGATACAAAGTAACATTGTTTATAAACATCGATCAGACGGGAGATGGAGAGATACAAAGTAACATTGTTTATAAACATCGATCAGACGGGAGATAGAGATACAAAGTAACATTGTTTATAAACATCGATCAGACGGGAGATAGAGATACAAAGTAACATTGTTTATAAACATCGATCAGACGGGGGATAGAGATACAAAGTAACATTGTTTATAAACATCGATCAGACGGGAGAGAGAGATACAAAGTAACATTGTTTATAAACATCGATCAGACGGGAGACGGAGAGATACAAAGTAACATTGTTTATAAACATCGATCAGACGGGAGATAGAGATACAAAGTAACATTGTTTATAAACATCGATCAGACGGGAGATAGAGATACAAAGTAACATTGTTAATAAACATCGATCAGACGGGGGATGGAGAGATACAAAGTAACATTGTTTATAAACATCGATCAGACGGGAGATGGAGAGATACAAAGTAACATTGTTTATAAACATCGATCAGATGGGGGATGGAGAGATACAAAGTAACATTGTTTATAAACATCGATCAGACGGGAGATAGAGAGATACAAAGTAACATTGTTTATAAACATCGATCAGACGGGGGATGGAGATACAAAGTAACATTGTTTATAAACATCGATCAGACGGGAGATGGAGAGATACAAAGTAACATTGTTTATAAACATCGATCAGACGGGAGATGGAGATACAAAGTAACATTGTTTATAAACATCGATCAGACGGGAGATGGAGAGATACAAAGTAACATTGTTTATAAACATCGATCAGACGGGAGATAGAGATACAAAGTAACATTGTTTATAAACATCGATCAGACGGGAGATGGAGAGATACAAAGTAACATTGTTTATAAACATCGATCAGACGGGAGATGGAGAGATACAAAGTAACATTGTTTATAGACATCGATCAGACGGGCGATAGAGATACAAAGTAACATTGTTTATAAACATCGATCAGACCGGAGATAGAGATACAAAGTAACATTGTTTATAAACATCGATCAGACCGGAGATAGAGAGATACAAAGTAACATTGTTTATAAACATCGATCAGACCGGAGATAGAGATACAAAGTAACATTGTTTATAAACATCGATCAGATAGGAGACAGAGATACAAAGTAACATTGTTTATAAACATCGATCAGACGGGAGATGGAGAGATACAAAGTAACATTGTTTATAGACATCGATCAGGCGGGGGATGGAGGATAGGAGGTGACGTTGTTACTTTGTATCTAATCTATATCATTCATCTCCGATTATTTATTTCTATTTGTTACCATTTCAGCAAAACCAAAAACCAGACAGATATCCGGAACTCCAGCAGAGATGAAACTTCCAGATTCCGGAGTTATTGAGGTTCCATTACAAAGTGCAATCATGTAAACTGCCAGGAAAAGGGCTAAATAAACATCCTCCCCCCCCCCCCCAGTATCTCCGCCACGGCCTATGTTTGCACTTTTCCTGGCACCTAATATTGGAACCTCGATGAATCTGGAATCTGCTGGTGTGTTGGACGATCTGTACATCGATATCCGCGCAGGCTGAGGGTGCTCTGCGGATTGGACTGAATTCGGTTTTATCGCTGTTTGTGTCCCCATTGGGGGGATTCGCTCTTTCCTTTCGTCTTGCTGACCTTCCTCTTTGGTATAGAAAGTGATTGAGGGATTGTGTGATTGCGGGGCCCTGTAATATGGGGGTGGACTGTGTGATTGCGGGGCCCTGTAATATGGGGGGGACTGTGTGATTGCGGGGCCCTGTAATATGGGGGGGGACTGTGTGATTGCGGGGCCCTGTAATATGGGGGGGACTGTGTGATTGCGGGGCCCTGTAATATGGTGGGGACTGTGTGATTGCGGGGCCCTGTAATATGGGGGGGGCTGTGTGATTGCGGGGCCCTGTAATATGGGGGGGGACTGTGTGATTGCGGGGCCCTGTAATATGGTGGGGACTGTGTGATTGCGGGGCCCTGTAATATGGGGGGAGACTGTGTGATTGCGGGGCCCTGTAATATGGGGGGACTGTGTGATTGCGGGGCCCTGTAATATGGGGGGGACTGTGTGATTGCGGGGCCCTGTAATATGGGGGGGACTGTGTGATTGCGGGGCCCTGTAATATGGGGGGGACTGTGTGATTGCGGGGCCCTGTAATATGGGGGGGACTGTGTGATTGCGGGACCCTGTAATATGGGGGGACTGTGTGATTGCGGGGCCCTGTAATATGGGGGGACTGTGTGATTGCGGGGCCCTGTAATATGGGGGGGACTGTGTGATTGCGGGACCCTGTAATATGGGGGGGCTGTGTGATTGCGGGGCCCTGTAATATGGGGGGGACTGTGTGATTGCGGGGCCCTGTAATATGGGGGGACTGTGTGATTGCGGGGCCCTGTAATATGGGGGGGACTGTGTGATTGCGGGGCCCTGTAATATGGGGGGGACTGTGTGATTGCGGGGCCCTGTAATATGGGGGGGGGACTGTGTGATTGCGGGGCCCTGTAATATGGGGGGGACTGTGTGATTGCGGGGCCCTGTAATATGGGGGGGACTGTGTGATTGCGGGGCCCTGTAATATGGGGGGGACTGTGTGATTGCGGGGCCCTGTAATATGGGGGGGACTGTGTGATTGCGGGGCCCTGTAATATGGGGGGACTGTGTGATTGCGGGGCCCTGTAATATGGGGGGGGCTGTGTGATTGCGGGGCCCTGTAATATGGGGGGGGCTGTGTGATTGCAGGGCCCTGTAATATGGGGGGGGCTGTGTAATTAGAGGACTCTGTGATGGGACGGAGACTGTGTGACTGGGGGGGCTCTGTGATGAAGGCCTCTGTGGTGAAGGGTGGACTCTAATGTGACAGGAGACTCCGATGTGATGGGATGGAGGTGACTCTGAAATGGAGGGGTGACTTTGATGCAAACAGGGAGGGGGGGGGGGTCTCTGATGAAAAGGGGAGACTTTGACATGAAGGGGTGACTCTGATGCGAAAGGGGGACTCTGGTTTAAAGGGGTACTCTGATCTGAAGGGGGGGGGACTCTAACATAAAGGGGAAACTCTGATGTGATGGGGGGGGACTCTAATGCGAAAGGGGGGAAACCATCAGTAATTTGGATCAGCGCCTCCCAGTGACCGCAGAGTGAACTGCATCCCCGGAGATTTCGCTCTCTAAGCTCCCCGTTTGTTCTCTATAATTACACCGCCGGCTTCAGAGAGCGCCGAGCGACTCGCCATTCCGGGGGGGGGGAGGGGACAAGGGTCCCCGGCCCCCCCCCCCCCCGTGTCCGGCACCCGAGAGAGCGAGTCCTTGGCGCCCAGGAATACAGTGCGTTGTATAAATGATATAATATCCCATTAAAAGGTATCGCAGCCCCCGAAGCGCGCTGTCAGTCCCGCCGTCCGCCTGGCCCCGCCCGCCGCGCTCTTGTTTTTATGTGAAGAAATACAACGTTCAGACATTTTAAACACACAATATGGGAGAAAAACAAGAAAAACTGCGATTCCGGAAAGCTTTTTTTTTTTCTTTTTCCTCCGTCGGGGGAGACGCCGCAAACAATCGCCAAACGCGGAATTTATATGTCGTCCTTGTGTACAAAATAACTGCTGTGCCCGCCCCCCGCCACCAAGACCCCAGAAATATTTCCAGCTATGGAGACCCCAAAAATATTTCCATCTGTGGAGACCCCAAAAATATTTCCATCTATGGAGACCCCAAAAATATTTCCATCTATAGAGACCCCAAAAATATTTCTATCTATGGAGACCCTCAAAATATTTCCATCTATGGAGACCCCAAAAATATTTCCATCTATGGAGACCCCAAAATATTTCCATCTATGGAGACCCCAAAAATATTTCCATCTGTGGAGACCCTCAAAATATTTCTATCTATGGGGACCCCAAAATATTTCCATCTAAGGAGACCCCAAAAATATTTCCATCTGTGGAGACCCTCAAAATATTTCTATCTATGGGGACCCCAAAATATTTCCATCTAAGGAGACCCCAAAAATATTTCCATCTATGGAGACCCCAAAAATATTTCCATCTCTGAAGACCCCAAAAATATTTTCTTCTATGGAGACCCCAAAAATATTTCCATCTGTGGAGACCCCAAAAATGTTTCCATTTGTGGAGACCCCAAAAAATATTTCCATCTGTGGAGACCCCACAAATATTTCCATCTATGGAGACCCCAAAAATATTTCCATCTATAGAGACCCTCAAAATATTTCCATCTATGGGGACCCCAAAATATTTCCATCTATGGAGACCCCAAAAATATTTCCATCTATAGAGACCCTCAAAATATTTCCATCTATGGAGACCCCAAAAATATTTCCATCTGTGGAGACCCTCAAAATATTTCCATCTATGGGGACCCCAAAATATTTCCATCTAAGGAGACCCCAAAAATATTTCCATCTATGGAGACCCCAAAAATATTTCCATCTATGGAGACCCCAAAAATATTTTCTTCTATGGAGACCCCAAAAATATTTCCATCTGTGGAGACCCCAAAAATGTTTCCATTTGTGGAGACCCCAAAAATATTTCCATCTGTGGAGACCCCACAAATATTTCCATCTATGGAGACCCCAAAAATATTTCCATCTATAGAGACCCTCAAAATATTTCCATCTATGGAGACCCTCAAAATATTTCCATCTATGGAGACCCCACAAATATTTCCATCTATGGAGACCCCAAAAATATTTCCATCTATGGAGACCCTCAAAATATTTCCATCTATGGAGACCCCAAAAATATTTCCATCTATGGAGACCCCAAAAATATTTCCATCTGTGGAGACCCCACAAATATTTCCATCTATGGAGACCCCAAAAATATTTCCATCTATAGAGACCCTCAAAATATTTCCATCTATGGGGACCCCAAAATATTTCCATCTATGGAGACCCCAAAAATATTTCCATCTATAGAGACCCTCAAAATATTTCCATCTATGGAGACCCCAAAAATATTTCCATCTATGGAGACCCTCAAAATATTTTCATCTATGGAGACCCCAAAAATATTTCCATCTATGGAGACCCCAAAAATATTTCCATCTATGGAGACCCTCAAAATATTTCCATCTATGGAGACCCCACAAATATTTCCATCTATGGAGACCCCAAAAATATTTCCATCTATGGAGACCCTCAAAATATTTCCATCTAAGGAGACCCCAAAAATATTTCCATCTCTGGAGACCCCAAAAATATTTTCTTCTATGGAGACCCCAAAAATATTTCCATCTATGGAGACCCCAAAAATGTTTCCATCTGTAGAGACCCCAAAAATATTTCCATCTATGGAGACCCCAAAATATTTTCATCTGTGGAGACCCTCAAAATATTTTAATCTGTGGAGACCCCAAAAATATTTCCATCTATGGAGACCCTCAAAATATTTTAATCTGTGGAGACCCCAAAAATATTTCCATCTGTGGAGACCCCAAAAATATTTCCATCTGTGGAGACCCCAAAAATATTTCAATCTATGGAGACCCTCAAAATATTTCCATCTAAGGAGACCCCAAAAATATTTCCATCTCTGGAGACCCCAAAAATATTTTCTTCTATGGAGACCCCAAAAATATTTCCATCTATGGAGACCCCAAAAATGTTTCCATCTGTAGAGACCCCAAAAATATTTCCATCTATGGAGACCCCAAAATATTTTCATCTGTGGAGACCCTCAAAATATTTTAATCTGTGGAGACCCCAAAAATATTTCCATCTATGGAGACCCTCAAAATATTTTAATCTGTGGAGACCCCAAAAATATTTCCATCTGTGGAGACCCCAAAAATATTTCCATCTGTGGAGACCCCAAAAATATTTCAATCTATGGAGACCCTCAAAATATTTCCATCTAAGGAGACCCCAAAAATATTTCCATCTCTGGAGACCCCAAAAATATTTTCTTCTATGGAGACCCCAAAAATATTTCCATCTATGGAGACCCCAAAAATGTTTCCATCTGTAGAGACCCCAAAAATATTTCCATCTATGGAGACCCCAAAATATTTTCATCTGTGGAGACCCTCAAAATATTTTAATCTGTGGAGACCCCAAAAATATTTCCATCTGTGGAGACCCCAAAAATATTTCCATCTATGGAGACCCCAAAAATATTTCCATCTATGGAGACCCCAAAAATATTTCCATCTATGGAGACCCCAAAAATATTTCCATCTATGGAGATTTTAAATACACAATTTGGGTGAAAACAAACCCTGCGACTCCGGAGATCTTTTCCCCCCTCGGGGGAGACGCCGCAAACAATCACCAAACGCCGGATTCTGACGTCCTTCTTGTAGAATAATCGCCACCAAAAACCGAATGAAACCGGAAGAATCCGCCGACAATCATTCCCTCACTGGGGGGTGTTTCCTGCCAAGGCAATTACAGCTTCCAATCTGTTTGTGGCGCTGCGCTGACCTCGGTGCCGATGCGGGGTCAGTAATATATTGCAAGAGGATTAACTATGTTTTTCTTCTCTTTCTCTCTTGATAAGAGCTGGGGGGGGGGATGGGGGCTGTGGGGGGGGGGATGGGTCTGAAGCACCTTGGAGGCCGCCGGTGACTGCAAATCTGTGATTATTACCAACGCCGGGATCGCCATCCGATGGAGCGAGACGCAGGACGCCGCGCTAATGATGGAAAATGAGCCGCTGCTGGTGTCACTGAATGTAAACCATTGTCATGTGTGTGACCGACCAATGGGGGCGCCGCTAACAGGCCAAACCGGGACACAACACCCTCACAAACTATGGGGGGCGCGTTATACAGAACCAAAATATTTCCATCTATGGAGACCCCAAAAATATTTCCATCTATGGAGACCCTCAAAATATTTCCATCTATGGAGACCCTCAAAATATTTCCATCTATGGAGACCCTCAAAATATTTCCATCTATGGAGACCCCAAAAATATTTCCTTCTATGGAGACCCCAAAAATATTTCCTTCTATGGAGACCCAAAAAATATTTCCATCTATGGAGACCCCAAAAATATTTCCTTCTATGGAGACCCCAAAAATATTTCCATCTATGGAGACCCCAAAAATATTTCCATCTAAGATGGAAATATTTTTGGATCTCCTTAGATGGAAATATTTTTGGGTCTCCTATAGATGGAAATATTTTGAGGGTCTCCTTGGATGGAAATATTTTTGGATTTCCTTAGATGGAAATATTTTGAGGGTCTCCATAGATGGAAATATTTTTGGGATCCTATAGATGGAAATATTTTGAGGGTCTCCTTGGATGGAAATATTTTGAGGATCTCCTTGGATGGAAATATTTTTGGATCTCCTAAGGAGATCCTCAAAATATTTCCATCCAAGGAGATCCTCAAAATATTTCCATCTATTTATATATATAATCAACGAAAAACAGCTACTTCAGCATATAAAATAAACTTTTTTGTTTTTTTCCGGAAAACAACAAAACAGAACCAATCATATTCTAGTATCATCATCTTTATATTGCATCTTAACAAACCCGTCACCTAAGCCCCGCCCTCAGGCTACGAAACGATGAAACATTCATCCCATACACTGATCCCATGCATGCAGCCTTTCCAAAAATCTGATGTTCTAAAAATCTAGGGGACGTGAAAGGACAGAAAGAGAAGCCACGCCCCCAGAGACTGACAGACAGCAGCTGCGGGGACCTGACATTCCTCCACGCCTTTGTCCAGGCTCCCGGCCGCCACCTGTCCTTCTCAAGACCCCGAATCTTCCCAACCTCACCCAGAATGTTGTTCACCACCACCTCTGCAGGAAGGACTTTTTTGTGAATGGAAACCTGACACCGTGCATTCCACGTGTGGTAACGGACTACTAAGCTAACTAGAAAAAGTGTCTCAAAATCAAAATCCCGGAGAGTCTGAAAGGCTCCGTAAGACCACTCCGCGTAACTCAAGCGGGAAAGGAAAGGGATCCCCAGAGCCCCACCCACCCGCTTGTAGACTTCTATATTGAAGGGGCCGTGAAGCAAGAAATGGTCCATCGTCTCCTCCACTCCACCACACTCCACTCTTCCACCCCACCGCACTCCACTCCTCCACCCCACCGCACTCCACTCCTCCACCCCACCGCACTCCACTCCTCCCCCTCACCGCACTCCACTCCTCCACCCCACCACACTCCACTCCTGGACAACCACGGTTCTCCGCAGAGCGATGCTTCAGGTTGCCCTTCACATAGAGTCCGCCATGGAACGAAAGCCAGGCCAAATCCCGAAACTTTAAAGGGATTCTCTCCAGATTCATCAAATGCAAACCCTCCCTCATAACCGGGCCTGGGCAATCCCTCCCCCATAACCGGGCCTGGGCAATCCCTCCCCCATAACCGGGCCTGGGCAATCCCTCCCCCATAGCCGGGCCTGGGCAATCCCTCCCCCATAGCCGGGCCTGGGCAATCCCTCCCCCATAAACGGGCCTGGGCAATCCCACCCCCATAACCGGGCCTGGGCAATCCCTCCCCCATAGCCGGGCCTGGGCAATCCCTCCCCCATAACCGGGCCTGGGCAATCCCACCCCCATAGCCGGGCCTGGGCAATCCCTCCCCCATAACCGGGCCTGGGCAATCCCTCCCCCATAACCGGACCTGGGCAGTCCCTCCCCCATAACCGGGAAATCCCTCCCCCATAGCAGGGCCCGGGCAATCCCTCCCTCATAACCGGGCCTGGGCAATTCCTCCCCCATCACCGGGCCCGGGCAATCCCTCCCTCATAACCGGGCCCGGGCAATCCCTCCCCCATAACCGAGCCTGGGCAATCCCTCCCACAAAACCGGGCCTAGGCAATCCCTCCCTCATAACCGGGCCTGGGCAATCCCTCCCCCATAACCGGGCCTGGGCAATCCCTCCCACAAAACCGGGCCTAGGCAATCCCTCCCTCATAACCGGGCCTGGGCAATCCCTCCCTCATAGCTGGACCTGGGTAATCCCTCCCCCATAACCGGGCAATCCCTCCCCCATAACCGGGCAATCCCTCCCTCATAACCGGGCCCGGGCAATCCCTCCCCCATAACCGGGCCCGGGCAATCCCTCCCCCATAACCGGGCCTGGGCAATCCCTCCCACAAAACCGGGCCTAGGCAATCCCTCCCTCATAACCGGGCCTGGGCAATCCCTCCCTCATAACCGGGCCTGGGCAATCCCTCCCTCATAACCGGGCCTGGGCAATCCCTCCCTCATAACCGGGCCTGGGCAATCCCTCCCTCATAACCGGGCCTGGGCAATCCCTCCCTCATAACCGGGCAATCTCTCCCCCATCACCGGGCCTGGGCAATCCCTCAAGGCCAATGGCTCGCTAAAGGCAGATTCAACAACCCTCCTCTCCAGGGCCTTCCTAGGAAGAGACTTAATTTCCTCCACCGTCACTCGCCAAGGACCGAAGCATTCTCAGACCACAAGCCGGGAGCTCACCTTGTTGGACCCTCAGGCCTCTCACTGGCCCACCATTCTCCCAGCTCCGTAGAAAAGGCCTAAACCAGGACTGAGAAATACCGACCCCCCCAGGCGGCTCCTCCGCCAGCATGCTACCAAAATTATGTTTCAGAAACATCAGAGAAAAGAAAACCACCGGAGTCACCATACCTAGGCCACCCATCCGCCTGGGAAGGTAGGTTACAGACCTCAGTCTTATCCTGACTGATCATTGAGCCAGAAGCCTCAGCATACTGCTCCATCACCGAGACCCCCTCCTCCTGCCTCAGCGTACTGCTTCATCACCGAGACCCCCTCCTCCGCCTCCTGCCTCAGCGTACTGCTCCATCACCGAGACCCCCTCCTCCTGCCTCAGCATACTGCTCCATCACCGAGACCCCCTCCTCCTGCCTCAGCATACTGCTCCATCACGAGACCCCCTCCTCCTGCCTCAGCATACTGCTCCATCACCGAGACCCCCTCCTCCGCCTCCTGCCTCAGCATACTGCTCCATCACGGAGACCCCCTCCTCCTGCCTCAGCATACTGCTCCATCACCGAGACCCCCTCCTCCTGCCTCAGCGTACTGCTTCATCACCGAGACCCCCTCCTCCGCCTCCTGCCTCAGCATACTGCTCCATCACCGAGACCCCTCCTCCTGCCTCAGCATACTGCTCCATCACCGAGACCCCCTCCTCCTGCCTCAGCGTACTGCTTCATCACCGAGACCCCCTCCTCCGCCTCCTGCCTCAGCGTACTGCTCCATCACCGAGACCCCCTCCTCCTGCCTCAGCATACTGCTCCATCACCGAGACCCCTTCCTCCGCCTCCTGCCTCAGCGTACTGCTCCATCACCGAGACCCCCTCCTCCGCCTCCTGCCTCAGCGTACTGCTCCATCACCGAGACCCCCTCCTCCGCCTCCTGCCTCAGCGTACCGCTCCATCACCGAGACCCCCTCCTGGACTGCTAGAGCGTCAGCTCCTCTGTACAGAGACTGATGGGACTGTGGGGGAGGGGACATTAGAGCATCAGCTCCTCTGTACAGAGACTGATGGGACTGTGGGGGAGGGGACATTAGAGTGTAAGCTCCTCTGGTACACAGACTGATGTGACTGTGGGGGGAGGGGACATTAGAGTGTAAGCTCCTCTGTACAGAGACTGATGGGACTGTGGGGGAGGGGACATTAGAGCATCAGCTCCTCTGTACAGAGACTGATGGGACTGTGGGGGAGGGGACATTAGAGCGTAAGCTCCTCTGTACAGAGACTGATGTGACTGTGGGGGAGGGGACATTAGAGCGTAAGCTCCTCTGGTACACAGACTGATGGGACTGTGGGGGAGGGGACATTAGAGTGTAAGCTCCTCTGGTGCAGAGACTGATGGGACTGTGGGGGAGGGGACATTAGAGCGTCAGCTCCTCTGTACAGAGACTGATGTGACTGTGGGGGAGGGGACATTAGAGTGTAAGCTCCTCTGTACAGAGACTGATGTGACTGTGGGGGAGGGGACATTAGAGTGTAAGCTCCTCTGGTGCAGAGACTGATGGGACTGCGGGGGAGGGGACATTAGAGCGTAAGCTCCTCTGGTACAGAGACTGATGTGACTGTGGGGGAGGGGACATTAGAGCGTAAGCTCCTCTGGTACAGAGACTGATGGGACTGTGGGGGAAGGGACATTAGAGCGTAAGCTCCTCTGGTGCAGGAATTGTGTCTCTGGGGTTGCGGTCGCCGCCCTCCCTCCATGCGGCCGCTCTCTCCCTCCATTATTCGTGAAGCGCGCAGTTGTCTCTCCGATTTGCCGCCATAAAAGGCGCGGCGTTCTGCCGTTCACACGGTGAAGTCCTCGGCGGCTCGCTCCGGGGGATCTGCGGAGAAGTTTCGGCGGGCGCCCCTTTTAAACCGCGTAACCAGCACTCTTCATAGGCGAGAGCCGTGCGTCCGGCGCGGTCGGTGAGTCGCGGGGCGCGAGGTTAAGCGCTGTCCGCCGTCCCTTTTGGCTTCAAAACGTTTCGCCGCGATCTGCAGTCCGTTCTTCTCTGCACACAAATGGAAAAAAAACTCGCATTATCTTCCGCCATCAGCGCCGCGGAATCCGGAGCCCCTGAATCCCACGTCGTTCCGTCGCGTCTTCCGAGATAAAAGCGCCGGTTTATTGCGTCGGATGCGAATGCGATAAATACAGACAAACGGCTTCGGACATTTTTACGGTCGCAGATGAGCGGATTGAAGGCGAACAAAGAGCTGGAGATCGCTGAATAAATCATCGACAAATGCTTCTTCGGAGCCGAATTTTGACCCCATTTTCTGACGCCCTCAAACTATGGGGGGCGGTATTTATAAAAGAATCTGTATACGTCTTCATTCTGTACAAATGAACACCCCCCTCCTTTCACATCAGAGCCCCCCCACCCCCCTTCTTTCACATCAGAGTCCCCCACCCCCTCCTTTCACATCAGAGCGCCCCCACCTCCCTCCTTTCACATCAGAGTCCCCCACCCCCCTCCTTTCACATCAGAGCCCCCCACCCCCCTCCTTTCACATCAGAGTCCCCCACCCCCCTCCTTTCACATCAGAGTCCTCCACCCCCCTCCTTTCCCATCAGAGTCCCCCACCCCCCTCCTTTCCCATCAGAGTCCCCCACCCCCCTCCTTTCACATCAGAGTCCTCCACCACCCTCCTTTCACATCAGAGCCCCCCACTTCCCTCCCTTCACATCAGAGTCCCCCACCCCCCTCCCTTCAGATCAGAGTCCCCCACCCCCCTCCTTTCACATCAGAGTCCCCCCTCCACCCCCCTTTCACATCAGAGCCCCCCACCCCCCTCCTTTCACATCAGAGTCCCCCATGTCCCTCCATTTGCATCAGAGCCCCCCACTCCCCTCCTTTCACATCAGAGTCCTCCCCCCCTCCTTTCACATCAGAGCCCCCACCCCCTCTTTTTGCATCAGAGACCCACACGCCCAGGGGCGGACTGACCATTCAAGCACTCGGGCACTGCCCAAGGGCTCGGGGTCAGTAGGGGGCCCCATGAGATGCCCCTGGTACCTTTTTTTATAGATTCTTTAGGGTGTGCTTTGACACAGGGGCCCCATGAGTTGTCAGTCCACCCCTGCCCACGCCCCTCCTTTCACCTCATAAGCCTCTTCAGACCTCCCCTTTGAAATATCAGAGTCCCACCTTTCACATCAAGCCCCCCTGTTCACATTAGAGCCCCCTTCACATCAGAGCCCCCCATCACATCAGAATTCCCCATTTCACATCAGAAGCTCCCCTTCCTTTAGAGTCCCCCTTTATGATCATAGTCTGCCTTTCACATCAGAGCCCCCCTCCCTTCATATAAGAGTCCCACCTTTCACATTCGAGCTCCTCCATCACATCAGACTCCCCCCCCCTGTTAACATCAGACTCCCCCCCCCAATTTCATATTAGAAATTCCCTGCCATTCCCATCAGAGTCCCCCCTGTTCACATCAGGAGCCCCTCTTTCACATTATAGCTCCCCCTTCACATCAGAGTCCCTCTTTCGAGTCGAATTCAAATTTCGTCCTCATTTCAGATCCGTTACTGTTGTAATTCGGATACATTCGCATCTTCGCATCACGTGACCCAATTTGAGTTTGGAACGAATCGCACCGCGCGTCTGGCTGCAAATGTTTTTGGCGATTCCTCTTCTTACAACCGCAGAGAATCCTCATTCGGCGCCGGAAACAAAAAAGATCGGCTAAAGAAATCCGCACCTCGCCTGTTACGCAAAAAAAACACGAACGCGTATCAAAAAAAATGGCGGCAAACGTTTTCAGCCGACACATTTTACATCTGTCTCTGGGCTTGTCTGCTCCACCGTACATTACTTCCACCGGGATCCCCGAGCAACACAACCAAGGACCAACCTTCGGCCTTCAAGCACTAAATAACGATAGCGCCTGAACAGCGGCGCGTTTCCCCGCGGATCTTTTCTTCGAAACCTTCGCCAGGCGGGAATTTTCATGCGACGCCATTATTAAAAAAAAAAAAATCAGATTTTCGTTTTTTTGACTGAAATCACAGAAAGTCTCGGAAAGTTCTAATCGAGGCGTTTAGCCGCCTTGAAGAACGCGTCTCGGAAGTCGCTCGGCGCCGTCCCTCGCACGCGAAGGAAGAAGGTTGGAGAGAATAAAACGGCGAGGAGTTCCAAGGCCGGCCGACGCGTTCTAAAGTCGCTCGCTTGATGTTCAAAATAGATGGCGGCCTTTGTGAGGCTTCGGATCCGGAGGATTCAGATCTCACATCACACGGCGCCGGCGCTTTCACAGGCGGGAAAAAGGTGCAAATTTCTGCGACTTCTCCCGTTATGCCGAGTGGCTGCTTTTTATTTTTTTAATTTATTATTATAGACATACTTTATATATATATTTTTTTTATACGTGGCGCCCGGCGGGGAAAAATGCGAGTCACCGTACGCAAATAATACAACCTCATTGAGGGAAAATAACCCCCCCCCCCCGTACTGCAGGCGCTGAGAAAGCCGCCATTACCTTTTATTTATTTTTTATTATATACATACTGTCTATATATATATATATTATTTTTTTTTTTTTTTTTTTTTTTTTCATATGTGGCACCCGAAAATCTGCAAATAATACAGATTTTTTATTATATACATTATATATATATATATATAATTTATATATATATATATATATATAAAAATTTATATATATATATATTATTTATATATAAAAAAATATATAATAATATTATAAATAATATATATATACTTTAATATTTATTTATTATATTATTTATTTATTTTTTTAATACGTGGCGCCTGGCGGGGCAAATCCGCAAATAATACAACCTCATTGGGGGAAAATAACGCCCCCCCCCCCCCGTATTGCAGGCGCTGAGAAAGCCGCCATTACCTTTTATTTATTTTTTATTATATACATACTGTCTATATATATATATATTTTTTTTTTTTTTTTTTTTTCATATGTGGCACCCGAAAATCTGCAAATAATACAGATTTTTTATTATATACAGACTGTCATATATATATATATATATATATATATATATATATATATTCTTTTTTTTTTCCATATGTGGCACCCAAAAATCTGCAAATAATACAGATTTTTTATTATATACCTAATATATATATATATAAATAATTTATATACATATATATATATAATTTATATATAAAAAAATAATATAATATTAATATTATAAATAATATATATATATTTTTTAATACATATTATATTATTTATTTATTTAATACATATTTTCTTTTTTTTTTTTTTTTTTTCCATACATGGCGCCTGGCGTGGGAAAATCCACAAATAATACATTTTGGGAAAATTAAAAAATGCCCCCTCCCCCCCCCCCCCCGCACTGCAGGCGCTTAGAAAAGCCGCCATTACCCTTTAAAAAATTGTTTTTATTATATGCTCAGCGGCAGAAAATCTGCAAATAATACAACCTGATTCGGGGAAATAAAAACTGTATACATGGCGCCCGGCGGGGAAGATCCGAGTTGCCGTACGCAGATAATACGACCTCATTTTCGGAAAATAAAAAATTATAATGAAAATAGCGAAAGGGTTAAAGGGCGGCGGCGGCGGCGGGAGGGCGGGGTTAATAGTCAACAAAACTTGGCGCTTGTTTTATGCGATCGCATGACCGCCATGTTGACCTTCTATTACAGCGCACCGATTAAAAGATGCAAAAAAAAAAAAAGTAATGGCGCCTTTCTCAGCGCCTGCGAAAAAAATAATTTGAGGCGTTTTTTTATTTTTATTCTTTTTTTCTTTTTTTGGCTGTTTTTAAAAAAAGTTAAAAAAAAAGTTGAGACCTGAAGATTAGGCAAAGCTTGAGGTGACTGTTCTATTCTTTTCTGTTCTATTCTATTCTATTCCTTTAGTTTCTTTTCTATTTTATTCCATTCTGTTTTATTCATGAAAATTATCCTCCGAATTTCTATTTGGAAGGAAACGAGCCGCGCTGATCTAGTCGCCGATTTTTTTTTTTTTGCAGATCTAGTTGCTAAATTTTTTTTTCCGCAGATCTAGTCACCTATTTTTTTTTTTTCGCAGATCTAGTCGCTGATTTTTTTTTTTCTGCAGATCTAGTCGCTGATTTTTTTTTTCCGCAGATCTAGTCGCCGATTTTTTTTTTCCGCAGATCTAGTCGCTGATTTTTTTTCCCGCAGATCTAGTCGCTGTTTTTTTTTTTTCCGCAGATCTAGTCGCTGATTATTTTTTTTCCGCCGATCTAGTCGCTGAACTTTTTTTTCTCAGATTTAGTCGCCAATTTTTTTTTTTTTTGCAGGTCTAGTCGCTCAATTTTTTTTTCTCAGATCTAGTCACCGATTTTTTTTTTCCGCAGATCTAGTCGCCGATTTTTTTTTTCCCCATATCTAGCCGCTGATTTTTTTTTTACAGATCTAGTTGCCGATTTTTTTTTTCGCAGATTTTTTTTTTTGCAGATCTAGTCGCCGATTTTTTATTTTTGCAGATCCAGTCACCTATTTTTTTTTTTTCGCAGATTTAATCGTCGATTTTTTTTTTTCCGCAGGTCTAGTCACTATTTTTTTCCGCAGATCTAGTCACCGATTTTTTTTTTCCGCATATCTAGCCACTGTTTTTTTTTTTTTTACAGTGCTAGTCGCCAATTTTTTTTTCGCAGATTTTTTTTTTCGCAGTTCTAGTCGCCGATTTTTTCTTTTGCAGATCTAGTCACCTTTTCTTTTTTTTTTGCAGATTTAGTAGCGGATTTTTTTTTTTTTGCAGGGCTAGTCGCTGAATTTTTTTTTCTTAAATCCAGTCGCCAATTTTTTTTTTTTCACAGATCTGGTCGCTGAATTTTTTTTTCGAAGATCTAGTCGCCAATTTTTTTTTCTTGTTCCATTGTACAGAGTAACAGCCAGGCGATATGTAATTGTATAAACGGCGTCCATTACCCTCCTCCTGCGTCCATTCCCCTCCTCCGGCGTCAAGGTCGTTCGCTTCTATATTGCGACGGTCGCCTTGCGCTGCAGCAAAATTGCCAAAATCCTAAACAGCTGGTCAGCCGTCGTCGCGGTTCGCAGTGACGGAACATCCGGGGTAATTAGTCTCCTCTGCCGCCATCGCCGCGAACGCGTTTGGTGAAATAGATTGGAGGGGGGAGGGGGGACACGGGCGAGCTGCGGGCCCCGGGTCCTCCGTGACAAGAGCCGTTATAAATCATTAATGGTCATCTCCTTGAAGGAGTAATAATGGCGATCGTTCTCCAAAGGACAGAGGTCGTCTATCTAGTCTCTCGGAAATGTCAGGGTCTTAAATTCATCTTCCGTATTAGACTCGTGTCAACAGCCGCGACCGCGCTCCCCGCCTGCGGAATTAGACTTCCACCAACAGCCAACCGCGGGGTTTACTGGGGCGCTTGTTGCTTTTTCGGAGGACTCGGGAAGGGGGGAGGGGATAAAAAAAAAATACTCTAATTTTTCCTTTGATAAATTAGGAATAGTAACAAAAAAATGCCAACTAAAAAAAAAAAACAAAACAAGTTCTTTGATTTAAAAAAAAAAAAAATTTCTTTCATTATTAAAAAACGAACTTTTTTTTTTTAACCAAAGAAATTTTTTTTCTATATATCAAAGAACTTGTTTGATTAAAAAAGTTATTTTATTTAAAAAAAAAAGTTCTTTGATTTAAAAAAAAACAAACAAACAAGTACTTTGATTAAAAAAAAAAAAAAAAGTTCTTTGATTTAAAAAAACAAAGAACTTTTTTTTTTAAATCAAAGAACTTGTTTGTTTGTTTTTTTTTTAAATCAAAGAACTTTTTTTTAAATCAAATAACTTTTTTTTTTTTTAAATCAAAGAACTTGTTTGTTTGTTTTTTTTAAATCAAAGAACTTTTTTTTAAATCAAAGAACTTTTTTTTTAAATCAAAGAACTTGTTTGTTTGTTTGTTTTTAAATCAAATAATTTTTTTTTCTTTTAAATCAAAGAACTTTTTTTTCTTTTTTTAAATTAAAGAACTTGTTTTTTTTTTTGTTTTTTTTTTAAATTAAAGAACTTTTTATTTTTTTTTAAATCAAACAATTCTTTGATTTAAAAAAAAACAAACAAACAAGTTCTTTGATTTGAAAAAGAAAAAAAGTTCTTTGATTTAAAAAACAAACAAACAAGTTCTTTGATTTAAAACAGAAAAAAGTTTTTTGATTTAAAAAAAAATTAAAAAAACAAGTTCTTTGATTTAAAAAAACAGACAAACAAGTTCTTAGATTTGAAAAAGAAAAAAAAAAGTTATTTGATTTAGAAAAGAAAAAAGTTTTTGATTTAAAAAAAAATTAAAAAAACAAGTTCTTTGATTTAAAAAAACAGACAAACAAGTTCTTAGATTTGAAAAAGAAAAAAAAAAGTTATTTGATTTAAAAAAGAAAAAAGTTCTTTGATTTAAAACAAAAGAAAAAAACAAGTTCTTTAATTTAAAAAAAAAAAAAAAGTTCTTTGAGTTAAACAAACAAACAAACAAACAAGTTCCTTGATTTAAAATAGAAAAAAAAAGTTCTTTTCATTTAAGAAAAAAAAAAGTTCTTTGATTTAAAAAAAAAAAAAAACAAAGAACTTTTTTTTTTCTTAAATCAAAGAACTTTTTTATATTTTAAATCAAAGAACTTTTTTGTTTGTTTTTTTAACTCAAAGAACTTTTTTTTTTTAAATCACACAAGTTGTTTTTTTGTTCTTTTTAAAAAAAATGAAAAGTTATTTGATTAAAAAATACAACAAAAAAAGTTCTTTGATTTAAAAAAAAAAAAAAAGTTCTTGGATTTAAAAAATTTAAAAATGGAAACATTTCTGGCATGATCCAAAAAAATCCAGACGGACAATGTTTTAATATCTTTCCACAATGCCTAAAACCGTTTCCTCGCTGTTTAGAATTTTATATCCATAACTGATGTGCATGAAATTTACAGTGAGGAATACAGCGAACTTATTTTCTGTATATACACGATATTGCCCCAAGTATTGGGCCGCCTGCCTTCCCACCACATGAATGCAGATGAATGAACAGGAAGCACTCAGGGATTTCACGTTTTGTTCACAAATTGAAGCATAGAAAACACAGTTTACTATGCTTCAGAAAGGAATGGAGGCAGGAGCGGTACCAATCAATTACTGTGTTCATTCGGAAAAGGAAGGTGCCGGTAAATGACAAGTATTTTTACATATATTTGTAAACGCATTCCAAAAATGTAGATTAAATGTATTTTTAAAGACATGCAGTATATTTGAAAATGCATTTTTTAAAATATTTTTCATATATATTGTAATAGAAATGCATTTCAACATAATATATATATATTGTTTTTTTTTGTTTTTTTTAATATTCCTCCCAAATATATTGACATATATTTGAAATACTACAATTTTGGCCGAATTCAATATATTTTAATACATTATATATATATATATCTATCCCGGATGTAGATACAATATACAGGTGAAACTGGAACAATGAGAATCTGGTGCCTTCATTCATTCATTCATTGATTTCAGTGCAGCAACTTAAAAGGTGACACTAATATATGAGACTCATTCCATGCAAAGCAAGATAGTTCCAGCCGTGATTTGTCATCATTGTGATGATTATGGCTTACAGCTCATGAAAACCCCAAATCCACAACCTCAGAAAATGAGAATATTCCATGCAATCAATAAAACACGGATTGTACATAGAACAATATCGCACCTCTGAAAAGTAGAAGCTGCATATGTACTCAGTACTTGGTTGGGGCCCCTTTTGCAGCAATTACTGCCTCAATGCGGCGTGGCATGGAAGCTATCAGCCTGTGGCACTGCTGAGGTGTTATGGAAGACCGGGATGCTTCAATAGCGGCCTTCAGCTCTTCTGCAAGTTTGCTGGCCAATCAAGCACAGTAATCCCACGGTCATTGAACCAGGTTTTGGTGCTTTTGGCAGTGTGGGCGGAGCCAAGTCCTGCTGGAAAATGAAGTCAGCGTCCCCATAAAGCTGGTCTGTGGAAGGAAGCATGAAGTGCTCCAAAATCTCCTGGTAGACGGCTGCGGTGACCCTGGACTTAATGAAGCGCAGTGGGCCAACACCAGCAGATGACATGGCTCCCCAAATCAACACAGACTGTGGAAACTTCACACTGGACTTCAAGCATCTTGCAGTGTGTGCCTCTCCATTCTTCCTCCATACTCGGGGTCCTCGGGCCTCTCCATTCTTCCCCCATACTCGGGGTCCTTGGGCCTCTCCGTTCTTCCCCCATACTCGGGGTCCTTGGGCCTCTCCGTTCTTCCCCCATACTCGGGGTCCTTGGGCCTCTCCGTTCTTCCTCCATACTCGGGGTCCTTGTGCCTCTCCGTTCTTCCTCCATACTCGGGGTCCTTGGGCCTCTCCATTCTTCCCCCATACTCGGGGTCCTTGGGCCTCTCCGTTCTTCCCCCATACTCTGGGTCCTTGGGCCTCTCCGTTCTTCCTCCATACTCGGGGTCCTTGGGCCTCTCCGTTCTTCCTCCATACTCGGGGTCCTTGGGCCTCTCCGTTCTTCCTCCATACTCGGGGTCCTTGGGCCTCTCCGTTCTTCCTCCATACTCGGGGTCCTTGGGCCTCTCCGTTCTTCCTCCATACTCGGGGTCCTTGGGCCTCTCCGTTCTTCCTCCATACTCGGGGTCCTTGGGCCTCTCCGTTCTTCCTCCATACTCGGGGTCCTTGGGCCTCTCCGTTCTTCCTCCATACTCGGGGTCCTTGGGCCTCTCCGTTCTTCCTCCATACTCGGGGTCCTTGGGCCTCTCCGTTCTTCCTCCATACTCAGAGTCCTTGGGCCTCTCCCATTCTTCCTCCATACTCGGGGTCCTTGTGCCTCTCCATTCTTCCTCCATACTCGGGGTCCTTGGGCCTCTCCGTTCTTCCTCCATACTCGGGGGTCCTTGGGCCTCTCCGTTCTTCCTCCATACTCGGGGTCCTTGGGCCTCTCCGTTCTTCCTCCATACTCGGGGTCCTTGGGCCTCTCCGTTCTTCCTCCATACTCGGGGTCCTTGGGCCTCTCCGTTCTTCCTCCATACTCGGGGTCCTTGGGCCTCTCCGTTCTTCCTCCATACTCGGGGTCCTTGTGCCTCTCCATTCTTCCCCCATACTCGGGGTCCTTGGGCCTCTCCATTCTTCCTCCATACTCAGGGCCCTTGGGCCTCTCCATTCTTCCTCCATACTCGGGGCCCTTGGGCCTCTCCATTCTTCCTCCATACTCGGGGTCCTTGTGCCTCTCCGTTCTTCCTCCATACTCGGGGTCCTTGGGCCTCTCCGTTCTTCCTCCATACTCGGGGTCCTTGGGCCTCTCCATTCTTCCTCCATACTCGGGGTCCTTGGGCCTCTCCATTCTTCCTCCATACTCGGGGTCCTTGTGCCTCTCCATTCTTCCTCCATACTCGGGGTCCTTGGGCCTCTCCATTCTTCCTCCATACTCGGGGTCCTTGGGCCTCTCCATTCTTCCTCCATACTCGGGGTCCTTGTGCCTCTCCATTCTTCCTCCATACTCGGGGTCCTTGTGCCTCTCCATTCTTCCTCCATACTCGGGGTCCTTGTGCCTCTCCATTCTTCCTCCATACTCGGGGTCCTCGGGCCTCTCCATTCTTCTTCCATACTCGGGGTCCTTGGGCCTCTCCCATGTCCAGGATCCGTCTGTGTGTGGTGGCTCTTGATGCACTGACTCCAGCCTCAGTCCACTCCTTGTGAAAGTCCCCAACACTATTGAATGGCCTCTTCCTGACAATCCTCTCCAGGCTGCGGTCATCCCTGCTGCTTGTGCACCTTTTTCTCCCACACTTTTCCCTCCCACATAACTTTCTATTAATGTGCTTTGATACAGCACTTTGGGAACATCCAACTTCTTCTGCAATTCCCTTTTGAGGCTTTCCCTCCTTATGGAGGGTGTCAGTGATGGTGTCAGGTCAGCAGTCTGTCCCATGATTGTGATTCCTACTGAACCAGACTGAGAGACCATTGAAAGGCTCAGGAACCCTTTGCAGGTGTTATGGCTGAATGAGCTGATTAGAGTGGGACACTTTGAGCCGAGATTATTCCACCTTTTCCCAATATTCTCATTTTCTGAGATTGTGGATTTGGGGTTTTCATGAGCTGTAAGCCATAATCATCACAATGATGACAAATCACGGCTGGAACTATCTTGCTTTGCATGGAATGAGTCTCATATATTAGTGTCACCTTTTAAGTTGCTGCACTGAAATCAATGAATGAATCAATGAATGAATGAAGGAATGAAGGAATGAAGGAATGAAGGCACCATATTCTCATTGTTCCAGTGTCCCCTGTACACACACACATATATATATATACACTGCATGTCGAAATGCATTTTATATATTAGAAAGTATCTGAAAAATATTTTTAAAAGTATTTTTTTTTTCCATATAAAAAAGTCATTTTAACATATATTTGTAAACGCATTCCAAAAATGGAGATTAAATGTATTTTTAAAAATATTTTTCATTTATTTTGTAATAAAAATGCATTTCAACATACAGCATATATACTTTATATACTTTATATATTTTGTATATTTTTACAATATTCCTCCCAAATATGTTGACATGTATTTGAAATACTACAATTTTGGCCGTATTCCATATATTTAAAAATATATTTAATTAAATAAATAGATATACTGTATATAATTGAATTATATTGAATACGGCTAAAATTGTAGAATTTCAAATACATGTCAATATATTTGGGAAGAATATTTAAAATATATATTTAGAAAATATATTTTGCTACCATGTGGGTGGTGGGGAATGCAGACATTTGAAACTTCCAGAAGTGTCAAATACCAAAACATCCTAGAAAGGCCTCAGCACTGGGTGGGCAGTGAAGGGTCAGCAGTGAAGGGCCGGAAATGAGGGGCCAGCAGTGAAGGGCCGGAAATGAGGGGCCAGCAGTGAAGGGCCGGAAATGAGGGGCCAGCAGTGAAGGGCCAGCAATGAAGGGCCAGCAGTGAAGGGCCAGCAATGAAGGGCCAGCAGTGAAGGGTCGGCAGTGAAGGGTCGGCAGTGAAGGGCCAGCAATGAAGGGCCGGCAGTGAAGGGTCAGCAATGAAGGGCCAGCAGTGAAGGGCCGGCAGTGAAGGGCCAGCAGTGGCAGTGAAGGACCAGCAGTGAAGGGCCAGCAATGAAGGGTCAGCAGTGAAGGGCCAGCAGTGAAGGGCCAGAAGTGAAGGGCCAGCAATGAAGGGCCGGCAGTGAAGGGCCAGCAATGAAGGGCCGGCAGTGAAGGGCCAGCAATGACGGGTCGGCAGTGAAGGGCCAGCAGTAAAGGGCCAGTAACGAAGGGCCAGCAATGAAGGGTCGACAGTGAAGGGCCAGCAGTGGCAGTGAAGGGCCAGCAGTGAAGGGCCAGCAATGAAGGGTCGGCAGTGAAGGGTCGGCAGTGAAGGGCCAGCAGTGGCAGTGAAGGGCCAGCAGTGAAGGGCCAGCAGTGGCAGTGAAGGGCCAGCAGTGAAGGGCCAGCAGTGGCAGTGAAGGGCCAGCAGTGAAGGGCCCCTTAGTGGAGACCTTAGTGCTCTTACCGTAAGTAATCCCTGCGGCAGAGTATGAGATTTGCTTTTGTGTAGAGGGTGGAGCCGACCTCGCCCAATCGGCAGTCGCAGCAGGCGCACTTCAGGCAGTCTTCATGCCAGTACTTGTCCAGCGCCTTGAGCAGGTAGCGGTCCTTGATCTTCCGGTTGCACCCGGCGCACCCTTTCTGCTTTCCCTTCGGCTGGACTGAGAGCATCGGCACTCCTAGAGGAAGAGAAGAGAACGTCACACTCTGCGGGGGGGAGGGGCTGACAACTACTGACAACATTTCAAACCATTTCTACAATTGGATGGACTGAAGACTGATCACCTGACCAACTGAACGCCCAATCCTGTGCAAGGGAGATAAAAAAAAAAGCAGAACTTTTTTCTTGCAGGTGATTGGAGGATCGAGGTGAACGCCCCTTCGTTGGTATCAGTGGGAGGAATAGTGCCCCATCATTGGTGTCAGTGGGAGGAATAGTGCCCCATCATTGGTGTCAGTGGGAGGAATAGTGCCCCATCGTTGGTGTCAGTGGGAGGAATAGTGCCCCATCATTGGTGTCAGTGGGAGGAATAGTGCCCCATCGTTGGTGTCAGTGGGAGGAATAGTGCCCCATCATTGGTGTCAGTGGGAGGAATAGTGCCCCATCATTGGTGTCAGTGGGAGGAATAGTGCCCCATCATTGGTGTCAGTGGGAGGAATAGTGCCCCGTCGTTGGTGTCAGTGGGGGGAATAGTGTCCCATCATTGGTGTCAGTGGGGGGAATAGTGCCCCGTCATTGGTGTCAGTGGGAGGAATAGTGCCCCGTCATTGGTGTCAGTGGGAGGAATAGTGTCCCGTCATTGGTGTCAGTGGGGGGAATAGTGCCCCATCGTTGGTGTCAGTGGGGGGAATAGTGCCACATCGTTGGGGTCAGTGGGAGGAATAGTGTCCCATCATTGGTGTCAGTGGGGGGAATAGTGCCACATCGTTGGTGTCAGTGGGAGGAATAGTGCCCCATCATTGGTATCAGTGGGAGGAATAGTGCCCCATCATTGGTATCAGTGGGAGGAATAGTGCCCCATCATTGGTATCAGTGGGAGGAATAGTGCCCCATCATTGGTGTCAGTGGGAGGAATAGTGCCCCATCATTGGTGTCAGTGGGAGGAATAGTGCCCCGTCATTGGTGTCAGTGGGGGAATAGTGCCCCGTCATTGGTGTCAGTGGGAGGAATAGTGCCCCGTCATTGGTGTCAGTGGGAGGAATAGTGTCTCGTCATTGGTGTCAGTGGGAGGAATAGTGCTCCATCATTGGTGTCAGTGGGGGAATAGTGCCCCGTCATTGGTGTCAGTGGGAGGAATAGTGCCCCGTCATTGGTGTCAGTGGGAGGAATAGTGCCCCGTCATTGGTGTCAGTGGGAGGAATAGTGTCCCGTCATTGGTATCAGTGGGGGAATAGTGTCCCATCTTTGGTGTCAGTGGGAGGAATAGTGTCCCATCATTGGTGTCAGTGGGAGGAATAGTGCCCCATCATTGGTGTCAGTGGGAGGAATAGTGTCCCATCATTGGTGTCAGTGGGAGGAATAATTGCGTTTCTACCATAAAGCGATCTTTAGTTCCGTGTCTCCAGCGCGGAACGCATATTCGTCACGCACGGCGCGGTGTCGTTCTATAGGAAGGACGATTAAACCGGCGGGCAGCCTCCTTTCCCGCGCTCCCACTTTCCGGAGGACGAATACAAGTCCGTGTAATCGATGCCCGCGGGGGATAATGGCCGCCACACACTTGACATTTTGTAGAAGTCGTAAAATAAATTAAAGGGGGGCGGGGCTGGTGGGGGCGGGGCTGGCGGTGGCGTCGCGGAAGACGCGCTCCTCTCTCTAATCACTGACAGCGAAGATAAAAGCTTCGGGACGACGGCACTTAAGACGATTTCACACAAACACGGAACGATCGATCCATTGGAGAACGCAGTAGCTGCACTACCATGGAGACGGCGGAGGAACGGCCACTTAGACGTTTCCAAAGTCGCAGTTTTTTTTTTCTCGCCCGTCTCCCCAGCGCCGATAATGATTTAAAGTGGCGATCGTTCACGCCGCCTGTAAGTGCGCATTTTCCTTCCTCGCCGCTCCGCTTAATACATTGAAATGGTAAAAATAAATATCTTTGCTGCCTGAGACGCGTTAAGTGCTGCCGACCCGACATTCCCAGAATCCTCCTCTCTGGGGCGTGAAACGCGCGCACAAAGGGGGCGGTAAAAAGCAGAATGTAGCAATAAATATTCAAAGGGATCGCTGATCTGCCGTGCCATGTGATCGGCCGTGCCGTGTGATCGGCCGTGCCATGTGATCGGCCGTGCCGTGATCTGCCGTGCCATGTGATCGGCCGTGCCGTGATCTGCCGTGCCATGTCATTGGCCGTGCCGTGTGATCGGCCGTGCCGTGAGATCTGCCGTGCCGTGTGATCGGCCGTGCCATGCGATCTGCCGTGCCGTGTGATTGGCTGTGCCATGCGAGTTGCATGTCATGCGCTATTGTCCGGAAATAAAGCCGTCCTATCGGTGTGAGATCGACTCGTAACATAATAATGTTCAATAACGGAATCGATCGATCAGAGAAGATCCACCTTCTATCAGTAAAAAAAAGCTGTCCTTCAATCGGTGACTCTGCCTAGGCTGAGATGATGTCATCAGTCTGCTGCAGGCAGGAGGAGGCATTTCCTCAGTTTCCCTTCCCCCAGTGATCAGACTGTACATTGTAACTTTGTAAAAGGCGGCAGCACAGTGTCTAAATGGTCAGCACTTCCGCCTGGCAGTACTCGGGTCGTTGGTTCAAATCCCAACCACAGCACCACCTGCCTGAAATTTGCATGTTCTCCCTGTGCCTGTGTGGGTTTCCTCCGGGTACTCCGGTTTCCTCCCACACTCCAAAGACATGCTGGTAGGTGAATTGGCTCCGGTCTAAATTGTCCCTAGTATGTGTATGTATGATGGGAGTTAGGGACCTTAGATTGTACACTCCTCGGGGGCGGGGACTGATGTGAATGTACAATATATATGTAAAGTGCTGCGTAAATTGACGGGGCTATATAAGTACCTGAAATAAATAAATAAGGAGGAGGAGGCATTTCCTCAGTCTCCCCTCCCCCAGTGATCAGACTGTACATTGTAACTTTGTAGAAGGAGGAGGAGGCATTTCCTCAGTCTCCCCTCCCCCAGTGATCAGACTGTACATTGTAACTTTGTAGAAGGAGGAGGAGTCATTTCCTCAGTCTCCCCTCCCCCAGTGATCAGACTGTACATTGTAACTTTGTAGAAGGAGGAAGCATTTCTTCAGTCTTCAGGTAGAGGAGACGACCCCAACAAAGAGGTAGAGGATCTGACCCCAACAAAGAGGTAGAGGAGACCACCCCAACAAAGAGGTAGAGGAGACCACCCCAACGAAGAGGAAGAGGAGACGACCCCAACGAAGAGGCAGAGGAGACGACCCCAACGAAGAGGCAGAGGAGACGACCCCAACAAAGAGGTAGAGGAGACCACCCCAACAAAGAGGTAGAGGAGACGACCCCAACAAAGGGGTAGAGGAGATGACCCCAACAAAGAGGTAGAGGAGACGACCCCAACAAAGGGGTAGAGGAGATGACCCCAACAAAGAGGCAGAGGAGACGACCCCAACGAAGAGGCAGAGGAGACGACCCCAACGAAGAGGAAGAGGAGACGACCCCAACGAAGAGGAAGAGGAGACGACCCCAACGAAGAGGAAGAGGAGACGACCCCAACGAAGAGGTAGAGGATCTGACCCCAACAAAGAGGTAGAGGAGATGACCCCAACAAAGAGGTAGAGGAGACCACCCCAACAAAGAGGTAGAGGAGACGACCCCAACAAAGGGGTAGAGGAGATGACCCCAACAAAGAGGTAGAGGAGATGACCCCAACAAAGAGGTAGAGGAGACCACCCCAACAAAGAGGTAGAGGAGACGACCCCAACAAAGGGGTAGAGGAGATGACCCCAACAAAGAGGTAGAGGAGACGACCCCAACAAAGAGGTAGAGGAGACGACCCCAACAAAGAGGTAGAGGAGACCACCCCAACAAAGAGGCAGAGGAGACCACCCCAACAAAGAGGTAGAGGAGACCACCCCAACAAAGAGGCAGAGGAGACCACCCCAACAAAGAGGTAGAGGAGACGACCCCAACGAAGAGGAAGAGGAGACGACCCCAACAAAGAGGCAGAGGAGACGACCCCAACGAAGAGGCAGAGGAGACGACCCCAACGAAGAGGCAGAGGAGACGACCCCAACGAAGAGGAAGAGGAGACGACCCCAACAAAGAGGCAGAGGAGACCACCCCAACAAAGAGGCAGAGGAGACCACCCCAACAAAGAGGTAGAGGAGACGACCCCAACAAAGAGGTAGAGGAGACCACCCCAACAAAGAGGTAGAGGAGACGACCCCAACGAAGAGGCAGAGGAGACGACCCCAACGAAGAGGCAGAGGAGACGACCCCAACGAAGAGGAAGAGGAGACGACCCCAACGAAGAGGAAGAGGAGATGACCCCAACGAAGAGGAAGAGGAGACGACCCCAACAAAGAGGCAGAGGAGACGACCCCAACGAAGAGGAAGAGGAGACGACCCCAACAAAGAGGCAGAGGAGACGACCCCAACAAAGAGGAAGAGGAGACGACCCCAACAAAGAGGCAGAGGAGCCGACCCCAACAAAGAGGCAGAGGAGCCGACCCCAACAAAGAGGCAGAGGAGCCGACCCCAACAAAGAGGCAGAGGAGCCGACCCCAACAAAAAAGTAGAGGAGCCAACCCCAACAAAGAGGTAGAGGAGACCACCCCCACAAGGAGGTAGAGGAGACCACCCCAACAAAGAGGTAGAGGAGCCAACCTCAACAAAGAAGCAGAGGAGACGACCCCAACAAAGAGGCAGAGGAGCTGACCCCAACAAAGAGGTAGAGGAGATGACCCCAACAATGAGGAAGAGGAGACCACCCCAACAAAGAGGTACTGGAGATGACCCCAACAAAGAGGTTGTGGAGACGACCCCAAGAAAGAGGAAGAGGAGCCGACCCCAACAAAGAGGTAGAGGAGACCACCCCAACAAAGAGGTAGAGGAGACCACCCCAACAAAGAGGCAGAGGAGCCGACCCCAACAAAGAGGTAGAGGAGACCACCCCAACAAAGAGGCAGAGGAGACCACCCCAACAAAGAGGTAGAGGAGACGACCCCAACAAAGAGGAAGAGGAGCCGACCCCAACAAAGAGGTAGAGGAGCCGACCCCAACGAAGAGGTAGAGGAGCCGACCCCAACAAAGAGGTAAAGGAAATGACACAACAACGAGGAAGAAGAGCCGACCCCATCAAGAGCCAATATGGCCCCATTGCAGAGTTGGCTGGTGTGTGGAGGCTGCGGTTCCTTCTGTACAACTTTGAAAATAAAAAAAAATGTTTTTGCCAGAAAAATCTTTTTAAATGTCACTTTTTTCTCTCTCCTCGTAATGAACTGACCTCTTCTAATATTTAATTTGCGGCTAATCTCTGCAAAGGAAACTTGATGGACGAGCCGATTTGAACCTTCACAAGTCATCCTCCTCAGATCAGATTAAATCTAAATCACGCTTCTCTTGATATAAGAGAGAGGCATTTCTTCCCGGGAAGGGGAATTTCCATTTCAAGTCTTCTGAGGGATCTTTGTACCATCCTAATGAAATGTGTCCAGAATTATCCATCACAAGGAGCTTATCTCCGCTCATATTCTCTGCTCTCTTCATCTCCCGCCTCAATCAGCCAATAGATAGAAATTAAATTTACCTCCGGAAAGTTTTAATTAGCGGAGGAAAAGGCCGCGCCGGAGGATGAAGTCTATCGGCCCCTTTTAAAACTGACTAACTTATCGGGGAAAAACTTATCTTGATCCACCTGTCATCTGCTCTTCAAAGGGCTCGGCGAGACTTGAAGGAAAAAACGCAAAGTGACAGCAAGGACAGGAACTGCAGATGGCTCTTCGGGGGGGGGGGGGGGGGGGGGGTGATAATGACTCTGTCACATCATTACCGAAGTTTGGGGAAGGTGGGGGGAGGGGCGACATCTCTGATTTTAAAACCTCTTCCTTCAAACTGAGACTTGTTTTCTAGAAGCTTCAAAGTGGAACGTAGGCCTTTCTAGTTTTGGTCAACCTGGAATATGGGTTAGAACCTGAAATGTTCCCTCATGTCCTGTGACACCGGGACAGGAAATGAGGGAAAATCTCCAACTCAATGGGGACACCGGGAACAAAAACATCCCAAAAAAAAGTTCCCAACTAGGTTAGAACCTGAAATATTCCCTCATGTCCATGTCTATCGGCCCCTTTTAAAACCGACTAACTTATCGGGAAAAACTTATCTTGATCCACCTGTCATCTGCTCTTCAAAGGTCTCGGCGAAACTTGAAGGAAAAAACGCAAAGTGACGGCAAGGACAGGAACTGCAGATGGCTCTTCGGGGGGGGGGGTGATAATGACTCTGTCACATCATTACCGAAGTTTGGGGAAGGTGGGGGGAGGGGCGACATCTCTGATTTTAAAACCTCTTCCTTCAAACTGAGACTTGTTTTCTAGAAGCTTCAAAGTGGAACGTAGGCCTTTCTAGTTTTGGTCAACCTGGAATATGGGTTAGAACCTGAAATGTTCCCTCATGTCCTGTGACACCGGGACAGGAAATGAGGGAAAATCTCCAACCCAATGGGAACACCGGGAACAAAAAACATCCCAAAAAAAAGTTCCCAACTAGGTTAGAACCTGAAATATTCCCTCATGTCCATGTCTATCGGCCCCTTTTAAAACCGACTAACTTATCGGGAAAAACTTATCTTGATCCACCTGTCATCTGCTCTTCAAAGGTCTCGGCGAGACTTGAAGGAAAAAACGCAAAGTGACGGCAAGGACAGGAACTGCAGATGGCTCTTCGGGGGGGTGATAATGACTCTGTCACATCATTACCGAAGTTTGGGGAAGGTGGGGGGAGGGGCGACATCTCTGATTTTAAAACCTCTTCCTTCAAACTGTAACTTCTGGAAGCTTTGAAGTGAAATGTAGGCCTTTCTAGTTTTGGTCAACCAAGAAAATGGGTTAGAACCTGAAATGTTCCCTCATGTCCATGCCTATCGGCCCCTTTTAAAACCGACTTATCTTGATCCACCTATCATCTGCTCTTCAAAGGGCATGCCGAGACTTGAAGGAAAAAGCGCAAAGTGATGGCAAGGACAGGAACTGCAGATGGCTCTTCGGTGGTGATAATGGCTCTGTCATTACCGAAGTTTGAGGAACCTCTTCCTTCAAACTGAAACTTGTTTTCTAGAAGCTTCAAAGAGGAACGTAGGCCTTTCTAGTTTTGGTCAACCAGGAAAATGGGTTAGAACCTGAAATATTCCCTCATGTCCATGTCTATCGGCCCCTTTTAAAACTAACTTATCGGGGAAAAACTTATCTTGATCCACCTGTCACCTGCTCTTCAAAGGGCTCGCCGAGACTTGAAGGAAAAAGCGCAAAGTGACGGCAAGGACAGGAACTGCAGATGGCTCTTCGAAGTTTGAGGAACCTCTTCCTTTAAACTGAAACTTGTTTTCTAGAAGCTTCAAAGTGGAACGTAGACCTTTCTAGATTTTGGTCAACCAGGAAAATGGGTTAGAACCTGAAATGTTCCCTCATGTCCTGTGACACCGGGACAGGAAATGAGGGAAAATCTCCAACTCAATGGGGACACAGGGAACAAAATCAACCCCAATAAAAGTTCCCAACTGGGTTAGAACCTGAAATATTCCCTCATGTCCATGTCTATTGGCCTCTTTTAAAACCAACTAACTTTTCGTGAAAAATTTATCTTGATCCACCTGTCATCTGCTCTTTAAAGGGCTCTCCGAGACTTGAAGGAAAAAATGCAAAGTGACGGCAAGGACAGGACCTGCAGATGGCTCTTCGGGGGTGATAATGGCTCTGTCAAATCATTACCGAAGTTTGGGGAGGGGCAACATTTCTGATTTTAAAACCTCTTCCTTCAAACTGAGACTTGTTTTCTAGAAGCTTCAAAGAAGAACGTAGGCCTTTCTAGTTTTGGTCAACCAAGATAATAGGTTAGAACCTGAAATGTTCCCTCATGTCCATGTCTATCGGCCCCTTTTAAAACCTAACTTATTGTGGAAAAACTTATCTTGATCTATCTGTCATCTGCTCTTCAAAGGGCTCGCCGAGACTTGAAGGAAAAAGTGCAAAGTGACGGCAAGGACAGGAACTGCAGATGGCTTTTTGGGGGTGATAATGACTCTGTCACATCATTAACAAAGTTTGAGGAACCTCTTCCTTCAAACTGAAACTTGTTTTCTAGAAGCTTCAAAGAGTTTTGGTCAACCAGGAAAATGGGTTAGAACCTGAAATGTTCCCTCATGTCCATGTCTATCGGCCCCTTTTAAAACCGACTGACTTATCGGGAAAAACTTATCTTGATCCACCTGTCATCTGCTCTTCAAAGGGCTCACGGAGACTTGAAGGAAAAACTCAAAGTGACGGCAAGGACAGGAGCTGCAGATGGCTCTTCGGGGGTGATAATGGCTCTGTCACATCATTACCGAAGTTTGAGGAACCTCTTCCTTCAAACTGAAACTTGTTTTCTAGAAGCTTCAAAGTGGAAAGTAGGCCTTTTGGTCAACATGGAAAATGGGTTAGAACCTGAAATGTTCCCTCATGTCCATGTCTATCGGCCCCTTTTAAAACTGGAGGGGCCACATTTCTGATTTTAAAACCTCTTCCTTCAAAAGTGTAACTTCTGGAAGCTTCAATGTGGAACGTAGGCCTTCCAACCAGGAATATGGGTTAGAACCTGAAATGTTCCCTCATGTCCTGTGACCTCGGGACAGGAAATGAGGGAAAATTTCCAACCCAATGGGGACACCAGGAACAAAAACATCCTCCAAAAAAGTTCCCAACTCAACTAAAAAATGGTTTTATTTATAAATTTGATAAGAGGGGGCGGGGGGACCAGGTAAGGCAAGATATAATCAGATTAAACTTCAGCTTTCAGCAGATTGTATCGGTTTGTAACAAATGGCGGCATCTCTGTGCGAAATATAAATCATCCCAACGAGGACGAGGAATTAGTATATAGAAGGTTGTTAATATTGATCGCTCGCCGTTCTCAATCACCCGAGTATGGCTGACGGGCGGGAGTGTGATGGATCCCCTCTGACAGGAGATGTAAGTCCTGTCCTCCTCCTTCCCCCCGCCCCGATCTCCGGGATGAAAGACGTTCGGTTTAATATGGAGATGGAAGATATTCAGAATTAATGGAGCCGAGAAAATTCTCCGCTAATCAGCACTTGTGACAGTCAGAAATTCTCCAAATGGCGCTTCAAACTTTCCGGGGGGAACTCGATTCTCCGAGCTTGATCAGATCCCGCCATTAAATCTTCCCAATTTACAGGGCGGGTTCTGAAATTCAGATCAGGACGGGGCGAGCGGCCCGGGAGCTCCATCCAGAACTGGAAATTTACTGCGGAGAGCGGCATGGCGGTCTACCTTGACGGCGAATTTAGTATGAGACGCCAATGCGATGGAGAGTGTTATGTCATAACATGGATGATGGAGCCAAAACCATTCCAATGGAAGCCATATTGAAATCCAGTCTTGTTAAATCCCGCCTCTATAATAATACAAATAATAATAATAAGTGATCAGAGATCAGATACACCGCGTTCCAAATTATTCAGCAAATTCTATTTAAGTGTCACAAAGATGAAATCTTTTGTTTTTCAGTGTAACTCATGGATGGCATTGTGTGTCAGGGCTCTTTTGATCACTGAAAACAATCTGGGACACCTGTGATAATTCGATTGGCCGGTGAGCCCAATTGAAGGAAAAACTCCTAAAGGACGGCGTTCCCCATTATTAGGCAGAGCGCCATTTTTTAAGCAATATGGGAAGAAAAAGGATCTCTCTGCTGTCGAAAAGAGTGAAATAGTTCGACGCCTTGGACGAGGGATGAAAACATTCGATATTTCAGGAAAACGTAAGCGTGATCATCGCACTATGAAGAGATTTGTGGCTGTTTCAGAGCACAGACGGGTTGGTGCAGATAAAGGCACATTGAGGAAGATTTCTGCCAGATCCATGCATCGGATCAAGAGAGCAGCTGCTAAAATCCCATTACAGAGCAGCAAACAGATATTTGAAGCTGCTGGTGCCTCTGGAGTCCCACGGACATCAAGGTGTAGAGTCCTCCAGAGTCTTGCAACTGTGCAGAAACCTTCTATTCGGCCACCACTAACCAATGCTCACAAGCAGAAACGGCTGCATTGGGCAGAAAAATACATGAAGACTCATTTTCAAACAGTCCTGTTCACTGATGAGTGCCGTGCAACCCTGGATGGTCCAGATGGATGGAGTAGTGGATGGTTGGTGGACGGCCACCCTGTTCCAACAAGGCTGCGACGTCAGCAAGGCGGTGGTGGAGTCATGTTTTGGGCCGGAATCATGGGAACAGAGCTGGTCGGCCCCTTTAGGGTCCCCGAAGGTGTAAAGATGACCTCTGCAAAGTATGTGGAGTTTATGACTGACCACTTTCTTCCCTGGTACAGAAGGAAGAACTATGCTTTCCGTAATAAAATCATCTTCATGCATGACAATGCACCATCTCATGCTGCAAAGAACACCTCCGCATCAATGGCTGCTATGGGGATAAAAGGAGAGAAAGTCATGGTGTGGCCTCCATCCTCCCCTGACCTCAATCCTATGGAGAACCTTTGGAGCATCCTCAAGCAAAAGATCTATGAGGGTGGGAGGCAGTTTACATCCAAACAGCAGCTCTGGGAGGCTATTCTGACATCTTGCAAACAAATTCCAGCAGAAACTGTCCAAAAACTGCCAAGTTCAATGGATGCCAGACTTGTGATCTGCTATCAGATAAGGGCTCCTATGTTACAATGTAACGTGACCGCTTCAAATGGTTACAAAGTTACAATGTTGGGAAAAGTTGGATTGAAATAGCTTTTGATTTCAGTAAATTTGCTGCAAACACAACAAATGACAATTTTCAGTTCTTTACAACCTAGAAAGTGTTTGGAAACTTCCTGTGCGGAATAATCCGGAACACAAATCCTGTTATCATTAGGAGGTTTGTTCAATAAAATGTGAATTGTCCTCTTCTAGTTGTCACCTGAGAATTCTGCCGACTGATATTTACATCAATTATTGGGGGAAAGGAGGAAATATCATCTGCAGAATCATTTGTAACACGGTGTATATATAAATTTGAGTAGTATAATATATTCCATATAATTCAACCAAAAAAAAAAAAATATTATATAATATATATATCTCAATAACAGGTAATCAGTAATTACAAAAAAATAAATAAATAAATATAACAATAATATAAAATGATAATAATAATCATTTATGACAAAATTTTTATGGCATTGCCTGTCGCTGACTTTGAACTTGAAAAGAAATGTGATTTGCACGCGGGTCGTCCTTTTATTCTGCAGAACGTTGCGATCGTTCAGGATGGGGATGATGGGAAGCGCGGGAGGGGGTGATGGGAAGCGCGGGAGAGGGTGATGGGAAGCGCGAAGGGGATGATGGGAAGCGCAGGAGGGGGTGATGGGAAGCGCGGGAGGGGGTGAGGGGAAGCGCGGGAGAGGGTGATGGGAAGCGCGAAGGGGGTGATGGGAAGCGCGGGAGGGGATGAGGGGAAGTGCGGGAGGGGGTGACGGGAAGCGCGGGAGGGGGTGAGGGGAAGCGCGGGAGGGGGTGAGGGGAAGCGCGGGAGGGGGTGATGGGAAGCGCGGGAGGGGGTGAGGGGAAGCGCGGGAGAGGGTGATGGGAAGCGCGAAGGGGGTGAGGGAAAGCGCGGGAGGGGGTGACGGGAAGCGCGGGAGGGGGTGACGGGAAGCGCGGGAGGGGGTGAGGGGAAGCGCGGGAGGGGGTGAGGGGAAGCGCGGGAGGGGGTGACGGGAAGCGCGGGAGGGGGTGGGGGGAAGCGGAGGGGATGAGGGGAAGCGCGGGAGGGGATGATGGGAAGCGCGGGAGGGGATGATGGGAAGCGCGGGAGGGGATGATGGGAAGTGCGGGAGGGGATGATGGGAAGTGCGGGAGGGGATGATGGGAAGTGCGGGAGGGGATGATGGGAAGTGCGATCTCCCTCTCCGCGACTCTTAGAAAAGTAATAAAGACTAAAGCGCAGTTTATCTACAATGCCGGCGTTTCAGGAGCCGACGAAATTGCTGCAATCTTTCAAAAAGGGAGCCGGAGAGGAGTGGAGAGGAGATGGAGAAAAGGTCGGGGAGGACAGGATTCCCCCGCAGAAAGAGGCCCTGAAAGCGTCACTCCACCCAAAAGTGATTGGTAGATGGTCCGTCCAGTCCTGACACTTACACAGCTCTGCCGGTGTGACCGCACACCTACACAGCTTCCTTCCATCTGTCCCAATTGACCATACTTAGACACACCCACAAATTACACCACTCCCCCCATACTTTTGATATAAGGACACGCCCATGATGCTACATACAGAGAGGAAAGGGAGTTGGTAACATCAGAATTCCCCTCAGAGTCCCCCCCCCTTACATCGGGGCCCCCATTAGACTACCCTCTTACCCTCCTGAGTCACATCAGAGCCTCCTCTTCTATCAGGATCCCCATTAGAGTTTCTCTTACATCAGGATCCCCAGCAGAGTCCACATCAGACTCTCCTCCTACATCAGAATCCCCACTTACATTAGGATCTTTATCAGAGTCTCCTCATATTAAAGTTCTGATCAGAGTCCCCAATTACATCAGAATTCCCTCAGAACCTCCTCTTACCTTCCTGAGTCTACAGAGTCCTGAGTCCACAGAGTCCCCAGCACACTCAGGGTCTCCATCAGAGTCCCCCTCCTATATCAGGGCCCCCAGTAGACTACCCTCTTACCCTCCTGAGTCCACATCAGAGTCCCCACCACACTCAGGGTCTCCATCAGAGTCCCCCTCCTATATCAGGGCCCCCATTAGACTACCCTTTTACCCTCCTGAGTCCACATCACAGTCCCCGCACACTCAGGGTCTCCATCAGAGTCTCCCCTTACGTCACAGTCAGAGTATTTATTTTTTTCAAGAGATAACAAAGTATCAAAATGTATCAAATAAAGAAACTTTTGATGAATCTGTACAACGATTGTCCCTGGCAGTCTGCGCTCCGTCCCGTATCGGGCCCAGGACCACCCGGCTCTCCGTGCCCCCCTCCACCTCTCTGCACCCCCCAGTTCTCTGCGCCCCTCCCCCCCACACACCCCACCTCTCTGCACCCCCCCAGCTCTCTGCGCCCCTCCCCCCACCTCTCTACACCCCCAGCTCTCCGTGCCCCCCCTCCACCTCCCTGCACCCCCCCAGCTCTCTGCGCCCCTCCCCCCACCTCTCTGCACCCCCCAGCTCTTCGCGTCCCTCCCCCCCACACCCCACCTCTCTGCACCCCCCCAGCTCTTCGTGTCCTCCCCCCCACACCCCACCTCTCTGCACCCCCCCAGCTCTCCGTGCCCCCACCCCACCTCTCTGCACCCCCCCCAGCTCTTCGCGTCCCTCCCCCCCACACCCCACCTCTCTGCACCCCCCCAGCTCTTCGTGTCCCTCCCCCCCACACCCCACCTCTCTGCACCCCCCCAGCTCTCCGCGCCCCTCCCCCCCACCTCTCTCCCCCTCTCTTCACCCCCAGCTCTCCGCGCTCCCCCCCACCCTCTCTGCACCCCCCAGCTCTCCGTGCCCCCCCCCACACCCCCCTCTCTGCACCCCCTGTGCTTTCCATGCCCCCCCACCTCCCTGCACCCCCAGCTATCCACGCCCCTCCCCCCACCTCTCTGCACCCCCTCTACGCCTCTTCACTCTGTCAGCGACTTTCCAAGAAGTTGACATGAAAGGATTAGCGGCTGAACTTCACCTGCGTTCCGTACCTTGTTAGCGGGATAAGTGCGCTCATTAAGGCTCTGCGAGACTAAAAAAAACGACGCTAATGAGGAAAAATTGGTGGTGAGAGAACAAAGTGTGCGGGGGGGGGGGGTCTCTTTTTACGTTTCCTCGGGGAGCTTCTCCAAAAACATACGAAGGGAAAAAAAAAAAAGAAAGAAAAGTTTCGTTTTATGGCGGCTAATTGGCGATTCTTTTGTGGCGTTCTGCTTTGAATAAAAGAACTAATTACAAAGGTCGTCCCGCCTCCTGCAAACCCCCGTAATTGGCTTGTTCTGCAGACAATGCCGCCCGGCCTTAATCACCCCCCGAAAAAATGGCCGCGACAGGTTCACAATGCGGTCTGCCGGCCCGATGACCTTTTTGGTGAAACAATTTAAAGCCTCTTTTGTCTCCGTCCAACAATGAGCGCCGGAGTTACTGGCTCGTAAAACGTTCCTGTTTATCTGTTGGTGAATGTCGTCCGGTAAACCGCGCGGCCTGCGGCCGTAAACGCCGTCTGGAGATCGGAGACTCATTAAAGCTGGACTTTATGGGGGACATTTCCATTCTCCCGCTGAGCGACTCCTGACGTCTCCCAAATGTGTCTGACATCTGTCCTGTCCTCACGTGGCACAGATAACACGCCAAGTGTGGCCCCTGACATCGCTAAAGGGCCACATGGAACACCAGTATGTGAAATTCTACAGAGAACTGTCAGAGAGTGCAGGCATACAAGAGACTGTCAGAGGCTGTGGATACACTACAAGAGACTGTCATATTCTGGGAATATACTACAGGAGACTGTCAGTGACTGTGAATCCTCTGAAGGAGACTGTAAGAGATTGTGAATGCACTACAGGAGACTGTTAGAGGTTGTGAATACACTACAGGAGACTGTTAGAGGTTGTGAATGCACTACAGGAGACTGTTTAGAGGTTGTGAATGCACTACAGGAGACTGTTAGAGGTTGTGAATACACTACAGGAGACTGTTTAGAGGTTGTGAATACACTACAGGAGACTGCCATAATTTGGGAATATACTACAGGAGACTGTCAGTGACTGTGAATACACTACATCAGGCCTGTCAGAGGCTGTGAACACACTTCAAGGGACTGTCAGAGGCTGTGGATACACTACAAGAGACTGTCATATTCTGGGAATATACTACAGGAGACTGTCAGTGAACGGTAATACACTTCAAGGGACTGTCAGAGGATGTGAATACACTACAGAAGACTGTCAAACTGTGGACATACAACAGAAGACTGTTAGAGGTTGTGACTATACTACAGGAGACTGCCATATTCTGGGAATATACTACAGGAGACTGTCAGTGAATGGGAATACACTACATCAGGCTGTCAGAGGCTGTGAACACACTTCAAGGGACTTTCAGAGGATGTGATCACACTACAAGAGACTGTCAAACTACAAGAGACTGTGGATATACTGCCAATGATTGTGAATATACTACCAGAGACAGTCAGATGCTGTAAATAATTTACAGGAGACAATCAAACTGCAGAATAAAAGATGAGACTGCAAAAGCTGTAAAAATAATACAAGGGACTGTCAGAGAGTGCAGACATAAAACAGAAGACTGCCAGAGACTATGAATATAGTACAGGAGACTGTCAGAAACGTTAAATAAACTACAGGAGACTGTCAGAAGCTGTAAAAAATAATACAGGAGACTGTCAGAGTGCAGACATAAAACAAACTGGACTGGAATTTACTTGAGGAGAAACTTTGAATATACTATAGAAGACTGTCAAACTGTGGACATACTACAGGAGACTGTCAGAGGCTGTGACTATGCTAAAGGAGACTGTCAAACTGTATACATACAAGAGGAGACTGTCAGAAGCTATAACAATTATACAGGAGACTGTTAGAGAGTGCAGACACACAACAGAAAACTGGAGGAGATTGTGAATACATTAAAAAGGAGACTGTCCGAGATTGTAAATTTGCTGTCGCTATACAAGGAGAGGCTGTCAGTAGCTGTAAAAAGGACAGGAGACTATCAGAGAGTGCAGGAATAAAGCAGAAGACTGTCAGAGGCTGGAAACTGCCAGAAAGTCTGAATAGAATACAGATGACTATCAAACTGTGGACGTACTATAGGAGATTGTCAGAGGCTACAAATATACTACAGGAGACTGATAAACTGTGGACTTACTAGAGGAGCCTGTCAGAGGCTATAAATATACTACAGGAGACTGTCAGAGGCTATAAATATACTACAGGGGACTGTCAGAGGCTACAGATATACTACAGGAGACTGTCAAAGGCTACAAATATACTGCAGGAGACTATCAGAGGCTACAGATATACTACAGGAGACTGTCAGAGGCTACAGATATACTACAGGAGACTGTCAGAGGCTATAAAATATACTACAGGAGACTGTCAGAGGCTACAGATATACTACAGGAGACTGTCAGAGGCTATATAAATATACTGCAGGAGACTGTCAGAGGCTACAGATATACTACAGGAGACTGTCAGAGGCTATAAATATACTACAGGAGACTATCAGAGGCTACAGATATACTACAAGAGACTGCCAGAGGCTATAAATATACTACAGGAGACTGTCAGAGGCTACATATATACTACAGGAGACTGTCAGAGGCTACAAATATACTGCAGGAGACTGTCAGAGGCTACAGATATACTACAGGAGACTGTCAGAGGCTATAAATATACTACAGGAGACTGTCAGAGGCTACAGATATACTACAGGAGACTGTCAGAGGCTATAAATATACTGCAGGAGACTGTCAGAGGCTACAGATATACTACAGGAGACTGTCAGAGGCTATAAATATACTACAGGAGACTGTCAGAGGCTACAGATATACTACAAGAGACTGCCAGAGGCTACAAATATACTACAGGAGACTGTCAGAGGCTACAAATATACTGCAGGAGACTGTCAGAGGCTACAGATATACTACAGGAGACTGTCAGAGGCTACAGATATACTGCAGTAGACTGATAAACTGTGGACTTACTAGAGGAGACTGTCAGAGGCTGCAAATAGACTACAGGAGACTGTCAAACTATGAATGGTAAGAGATTGCTGACAGGCTACAGTAGATGATCCGGTGCGGCACAGAATACCAGAGTGGTTGAAGATGGGGACATGTTACATGAGACTGTTAGAGATCTCCTACAACCCTTCACATATCTTTGCTTCCACATTTGTGCTCCTTACAGTCCTTTTGGGAATGGTTGGCGTTACGTTTGATCTCACTCTCAGCAAGAACCATTCATTAATGAAGATCATAGGGGGAAATAAAGGCAAAGGGGAAAGGGAAATCAGCAGCAAAGTGCGAAGAGATAATCCGGGGCCCACACTGGAGTGCTGGAGGTCCCGTTATTTCCAGTGTAGCTGGGTGCTGGGCTACAGCAATGTGGAGGAGGAGACACTGCCTTTTATTCTTCTCCCCCCTCTACTGAGATACTGACATTGGGCTGCACCATCCTCCTCCGCCCAGCAGGGGGAGAGCTAAAGCAAAGCAAGCCCATAGACTTCAATGCAGAGCGCTGAGAATTCTGGGAGTTGTGTCTTAAGACAGCAGCCATATAATGGGACAGATAGACTCCGTACACCACAGATCCCAATACAGTAGGAGGAGCAGAGAGAGAGAGGGGGGGAGAGAGAGAGAGAGGAGGAGGAGAGAGAGAGAGGGGGGAGAGAGGAGAGAGAGAGGAGGAGGAGAGAGAGAGGGGGGAGAGAGGAGAGAGAGAGAAGGGGGGAGAGAGAGGAGAGAGAGGGAGAGAGAGAGGAGGAGAGAGAGCGAGGAGCAGAGAGAGAGAGAGAGAGAGATAGGGAGAGGGGGGAGAGAGAGAGAGAAGGGGGGCATAGAGAGGGGAAGAGAGGAGAGAGGGAGAGAGAGAGGGAGAGCGGGAGAGAGGGGGAGAGATAGGAGAGAGGGGGGGAGATAGGAGAGAGAGAGAAGGAAAGGGGGAGAAGAGAGAGGGGGGAGAGAGGGGGGGGGGGGCGAGAGAGAAATAGAGAGGGGGGAGAGAGAGGGGGGAGAGAGAGGTGAGGGGGAGAGAAAGAGGGAGGGGGGTGGGGAGAGAGAAGGGGGGGAGAGAAGGAGAGAGGGGGAGAGAAGGAGAGAGGTAGAGAGAGAAAGAGAGAGAGAGAAGGACAGAGGGGGGAGAGAAGGAGAGAGAGGGAGAGAGAGAACATCTCTGTCTGGATATTCGTGTGCCTGCAGGAGACTAGCAGAGATCCAAGCCAGAGACTGGGAGCTAGGACACACGTGGGCAGCACAGCACCGCCCACATCACATCACAGCACCTGCCACCGCTGCAGCAGGAAGACTGGAGCACCCACTTACCCTCTGCTTCCCACCGCTGATCAGGAAGAGCCGTAATGGGCCCCCTCTTCTTTTCTTTAATATAGTTTTACTACTGGGCACAAAGTATTACTTACGGCAGTGTTTCTCAACTCCAGTCCTCATGGACCCCCAACAGGTCATGTTTTCAGGATTTCCATTATTTTGCACAGGTGATTTGATCAGTTTCACTGCCTTAGTAATTACCACAGCTGTTTCATCTGAGGGAAATCCTGAAAACATGACCTGTTGGGGGTCCATGAGGACTGGAGTTGAGAAACACTGACTTACGGTGATTCCCTGTGATGTGGGGACTGGATTACCCACTCACCCTCTGCTTCCCACTGCTGATCAGGAAGAGTCGTAATGGAGCCCCCCTTCTTTTCGTTGATATAGTTCTACTACAGGGCACAAAGTATTACTTACGGTGATTCCCTGTGATGTGGGACTGGAGCACCCACTGACCCTCTACTGATTGCTGGAGGCTTTCGGGGAGAGTTGTAATGGGGCCCCCCCTTCTACAGCACAAGGTCACCACAGCATCCCAGGGAGGGCTATTCACTATTGCAGATAGCGCTCGCAGAGACTGAGACACCGAAGGCAAGACACTGAATGCACCCAATCCATACCACACCCTATACCTCACTTATTCCAAACCTAGGCTACACCTATGCCAGCCCTCTAACGCATTATACCAAACCTATCCCGCATCTGAACCACATCTACCTGCACCTGCGCCACGACTATACCGTACCTATATCGCATGCGGGTTAACTGGGACTGTTGTTAAGTGCAAAGACGCTCTTAAAGGGCCCCAACGATAGCCGGAAGAAGAACATCTCAAAGCACTGCCCCTCCAGGAATAATTATTCCCCCTGCCCCCACCACTACCATCCTCCTTTTCTTTTGGACCCAGTCAGTCTAGGACTAGCATTGCCGCCATAAATGCGCTCTGGCAGTATAGTTCCAGCACTCGGTCGATGAAACTTTACCACTGCTGCACCGGCAATAAAAGAAATACATGGACTGCATTCTGATGCCGGGATTTTGCTTTGTGACAGGTTCTCTTTTAAAGGGCCTCTGCACTGCGGTAGCAGAATCGGGGAAATGTAACAACCTCCAAGTCTCCGAAGTTTTCAGCCGGGTAGGTTGTGTCTGGTATATAATGTGTGTCTTGGCACTCGGGCGTGCGATTTTTCAATCACATATAATGATAATATAAGATAATGGCGTTTTAGGAACATTTTCATATAATAATAGAAGATGATTCCATTTCTGTGATTCATTATAGATCAGAACACAGACGACGCTTCTCAGAATCCAACGCATACATCTTCCCGCACTCACTGGAGAGGAATATTTGCATATTTAGAAGTTTAAAGAGTACCGGATGTTCTGTACAGCAAGCTGTGGCCCCGTCAGAGGACGCAGCCAGTCAATTCGCTGGGAGTGACATCACTGCGGTATCAGCGAATCGCGCCGAATGTTGATAATTACCTACGCTACTCTGATAATAATACAATCATCAGAAAAACATACACTGATCAGCCACAACATTCTTTTTTTTTTTTTTACCTATTGGAATGCCCCTGTGGCCTCCAATATGCAGCCATAACAATGTGACCACTGACAGGTAAAGTGAATAACACGGATTATCTCCTCACAATGATACCTGAAAGTAGATGGGATATGTTAGGCACCAAGTGAACATGTTGTCCTTGAAGTTGATGTGTTGAAAGCAGAAAAATGGACAAGCTTAAGGATTCGAGGGACTTTGACAAATTGTAATGTCTAGACGACGGGGTCAGAGCAACTCCAAAACTGCAGCTCTTGCGGGATGTTTCCGATGTGCAGTGGTCAACCAACCAAAAGTGTTTCAAAGAAGGAAAACCTTCAACAGGGTCATGGGTGGCCGAGGCTTGTTGATGGAGGTGGGGAGTGAAGGCTCATTGGTGGTGGAGGTGGGGAGGAAAGGCTCATTGATGGAGGTGGGGAGGAAAGACTCATTGATGGAGGTGGGGAGGGAAGGCTCATTGATGGAGGTGGGGAGGAAAGACTCATTGATGGAGGTGGGGAGGGAAGGCTCATTGATGGAGGTGGGGAGGGAAGGCTCATTGATGGAGGTGGGTAGAAGAGGCTCATTGATGGAGGTGTGGAGGAGGCTTATTGATGGAGATGGGGAGAGAAGGCTCATTGATGGAGATGGGGAGAAAATGCTCATTGATGGAGATGGGGAGAGAAGGCTCATTGATAGAGATGGGGAGAGAAGGCTCATTGATGGAGATGGGGAGGGAAGACTCATTGATGGAGGTGGGGAGAAAAGGCTCATTGATGGAGGTGGGAGAGAAGACTCATTGATGAAGGTGGGGAGGGAAGGCTTATTGATGGAGGTGGGGAGGGAAGGCTCATTTATGGACATGGGGAGGGAATGCTCATTTATGGACATGGGGAGGGAAGACTCATTGATGGAGGCGGGGAGAAAAGGTTCATTGATGGAGGTGGGAGAGAAGGCTTATTGATGAAGGTGGGGAGGGAAGGCTCATTGATGGAGGTGGGGAGGGAAGGCTCATTGATGGAGGTGGAGAGGGAAGGCTCATTGATGGAGGTGGGGAGGGAAGGCTCATTGAAGGAGGTGGGGAGGGATGGCTCATTGATGGAGGTGGGGAAAGAAGGCTCATTGATGGAGGTGTAATTGATGGAGGTGAAGAGGGAAGGCTTGTTGATGGAGGTGTAATTGATGGAGGTGAAGAGGGAAGGCTTGTTGATGGAGGTGGGGGGAAGGTCATTGATGGAGGTCGGGAGAGAAGACTCATTGATGGAGGTGGGGAGGGAAGGCTCATTGATGGAGGTGGGGAGGGACGGCTGGTCTGTGTAGTCCAATGAAATGGAAGAGCTACTGGAGCTCAAACTGGTGAAAAGGTTAATGTTGCTTCTGATTGAAAGGTGTCAGAACACGCAGAGCATCGCAGTACCTATTAGTCACCCTCTGAACGCTCTGCCCCCCCCCCCCCCTGTGGTCCCCTGCCCACTCACTGTGACCGGCGGTCAGGCCAGGTTAATAGACATCACCGCTTCCATTCTGTACTTTCCAGCTCTCTGTGGGAATAGTCAGATGTGCGGCGGTGTCACACGACATTTAAATCTCCCAGATGAAGATCCCTTGCGGTGCGCCCAAGTCCACGTCTTACTATTCTATTACCTGCTATGCGGCACGGCGCCAATCTACGGGCAGCCGGGATTACACCTGAATGCCGCACATCGATGTTCAGCACCGGAAAGCTGGGAAAATAATAAATATTCTATAAAAGCTTTGAGCCCCAAACGAGCAGAACGGCCGCGGCGGCAGCAGACGAAAAAAAAAACGTATTCTGTTAGCGAATTCCTGTAAATAGAATTTTCCTTCATTTGCATCGGCTGGCGAAGAGCAAAGCGTCTATTAGCTGCTTTGGAGGCCGCTCAGACGGGATCCTGCGGGAGCGCAGCTGCGGATATGCATTCAATTAGCGGCTGTCACATGGGGTCGCGGAAAGAACGGCCGCGCTTCGCATATTACCCGTTTATAAAGGTCCTGGCTGATACTTTGTTGTTTCATTTCATGAGAGATCTCATCTCTGGGCAGCACAGTGGCTAAATGGTTGGGCAGCACAGTGGCTAAATGGTTGGGCAGCACAGTGGCTAAATGGCTGGGCAGCACAGTGGCTAAATGGTTGGGCAGCACAGTGGCTAAATGGCTGGGCAGCACAGTGGCTAAATGGTTGGGCAGCACAGTGGCTAAATGGCTGGGCAGCACAGTGGCTAAATGGTTGGGCAGCACAGTGGCTAAATGGCTGGGCAGCACAGTGGCTAAATGGTTGGGCAGCACAGTGGCTAAATGGTTGGGCAGCACAGTGGCTAAATGGCTGGGTAACGCAGTGGCTAAATGGCTGGGCAGCACAGTGGCTAAATGGTTGGGCAGCACAGTGGCTAAATGGTTGGGCAGCACAGTGGCTAAATGGTTGGGCAGCACAGTGGCTAAATGGTTGGGCAGCACAGTGGCTAAATGGCTGGGCAGCACAGTGGCTAAATGGCTGGGCAGCACAGTGGCTAAATGGTTGGGCAGCACAGTGGCTAAATGGTTGGGCTGCACAGTGGCTAAATGGTTGGGCAGCACAGTGGCTAAATGGCTGGGCAACGCAGTGGCTAAATGGTTGGGCAGCACAGTGGCTAAATGGTTGGGCAGCACAGTGGCTAAATGGTTGGGCAGCACAGTGGCTAAATGGCTGGGCAGCACAGTGGCTAAATGGTTGGGCAGCACAGTGGCTAAATGGTTGGGCAGCACAGTGGCTAAATAGTCAGCACTTCAGCCTGGCAGTACTCGGGTCGTTGGTTTGAATCCCAGCCAGGGCACCGCCTGCCTGGAGTTTGCATGTTCTCCCTGTGCCTGCGTGGGTTTCCTCCCACACTCCAAAGACATGCTGGGAGGTGAATTGGCTCCTGTCTAAATTGGCCCTAGTATGTGTATGTATGAATGTGAGTTAGGGACCTTCGATTTTATGCCCCTCGGGGGCGGGGACTGATGTGAATGTACAATATATATATGTAAAGTGCTGCATAAATTGATGGCGCTATCAGGGGCGGACTGACCATTGGGAAACTCGGGCCCGAGGGCACATGGTCATTAGGGGGCCCCATGAAATGTCCCTGGTACCTTTCATAGGCTTTTTTGGGTGTGGTTTGAGTGTGGGCAAGGACACAGGGGCCCCATGATCCCCTATTGCCCGGGGGCCCCATTAGTTATCAGTCTGCCCCTGGGCGCTATATAAGTACATGAAATAAATAAATCTCTGAGGGCTCGTTGGTAGAGGTGCGTCCATGTGCGTTTTTCCTGCGTTCCTGACCAGCGTGTTTTTTTTTGGCAGCCTATATCAATGGGTTGCCAAATGCGCAAGAACGAGCAAAAAGTATGGCGGCGTGGTGGCTGTGACCACGCTAGATGCATGGGGGTGCCATTTGAAGTTGGTTCCCACCGTATAGGCATTTTTTCTTCTTTGCGTATTCCCGCCCAGCGCGTTTTTTTGGCAGCCTATTTCAAATGCGCAAGAACGGACAAAAAGTATGGCAGGCGTGATGTTTAAAATTGTGGTACCATGCGGTTTGGTGGCTGTGAACACGCCATGCTAGATGCATGGGGGTGCCACTAGAAGTTGGTTCCCACCCAACGCGTTTTCAGTAGCCTATTATTGTCAATGGGCCGGCGAACATACGGGAACGCGCAAAACGTACGGCAGGTAAAATCGCGCTGCGCAAAATTGCATGGTACGGCGGTAACAGGTGGTTTGGCGGCCCGCAGACGCACCCACATTTTGCTGGGTGAGTGGGGGTGCCATTAAGAATGAACGGAACCTGCGTGAGTCCGCACTGCACGTGGCGGCGTGTTTCCACACGGTGCGGGAAAATCAACACTTCATCAAGCGTTCCTGCACCGGGCGTGGTGTGAGGTGCATTTTCATCAAATATGGCGGCTAAATGTATTCCGTAGATTCTTTAGCCAATTAAAGAGGATCATTTACAGGTTTAGGCGAGGTCCACATCATAGAGGTGCGATTGCGCGTGCGTCCCTGCGAGCCGCGTTAACGGCAGCCAATTCATTTCAATGGGCCGCCTTACACGCAAGAAACACGAAAGAAGAAGTCCCGCCCCTTTTCCGAAATCGCAATGAACCGAACCGCATGGTGCTTGGCAGCTTAACATTTAATGGCCCCTCCCCACGTCTGCTATGGGGCAACGCGTTTCTGCGCGCCAGGAAAGCGGGCAATTTTGCGTCACATGTGTGTGTGGGAAAAGCGCGCACAATTGTGTTCCCGACCCGCAGAGAAGCGTGCTGGACTTCAGAAGGCGTGCGGGGGTTCCTTTCATTCTTTATGGCACCGCCCACGTCCGCTATAGGGCAACGCGTTTCTGCGCGCCAGGAAAGCGGGCAATTTTGCGTCACATCTGTGTGTGGGAAACGCGCGCACATTTGCGTTCCCGACCCGCAGAGAAGCGTGCTGAACATCGGCAGGCGTGCGGGGGTTCCATTCATTTTTAATGGCACCCCCCCCACCGACGCGTATCGGCAACCATGGCGCGTTTTTACATGCGGCATGATTTTAAAAAAAAAGGGTCGGGGACTTCTTTCCTCGCGTTTCTAGGGGGGTGGGGAATCCCACTGAAATAAAAGGGCTGCCCTACCCCCCAACTTGTGAACTGGCCCTTAGTCCATCGACCCCATTGGGACGCTCAATTTTCTGTGGGTGTGGTCTTCCTGAACAATGATTGGCAGCAGCGGGCATTTCAGACTCCACCCACCTTTACGCAAATAATCCAGAGGTTTAAAAGGAGCCTTGTTATCCCCTTCCCGCCCAGCCCCGGCATCCCTTTTGTAGGGCTGTGTGCCTGGGGGGGGGGGGGTGGAAAAGATCGGTGACAGGGGCGGACTGACAACTCATGGGGCCCCCGGGCAATAGGGGATCATGGGGCCCCTGTGTCCTTGCACAAGCTCAAAAAAGCCTATGAAAAAAGTACCAGGGGCATCTTATGGAGCCCCCTACTGACCCCGGGCCCTCGGGCAGCGCCTGAGTTTCCAAATACTCAGTCAGCCCCTGATCCTTGATCATGTGACCACCACTAGTAATCATTAGTGGAGACTGAGAGCTGTCTTTGAGGGCTGTAGTTCTATAAAAAATTTGCTGCGCAAATGTCTCACCAATAATCCCTGTTATGTGTATTTCCTATGATCATTAGCTCCATCTAGTGGCCAAAATGCGGTATTTTCCTGTTTGCGGTATTTCAGGAAAATACCGCATTATGGCCACTAGATGGTGCTGCCAATCATAGGAAATACACATACTAGACACATTAGGGGGATGGAGACAGAAGGTGGAGCCGCCACTCCATCAATTTCAATCAAAATGCAAGAGCCGCGTACGAGCGATGATATCATCCGCCGACCTCCGCGTCGCAAACCGCGCACCTTTAACCACGCGTCGATGTGAAGACGGCTCCCGCTTTTACCGCCCAGACTAATGCGGGGCGGCCATTAAGTCTGGAAACAGAGAAATGTCATCCGCGTCTTCCGGAGATGGAAAACTCCTTTCGGCGGGATTTTACGGCGCGGATATTTGCACGCCGGGCTATCAGCGCGGCGCTCTCCGATTAAAGCGACGGCGCCCTTTTTCAGGCGACCGTTTGGGGGATCCATCTTGGCGTTATCTGGAATTTAGATCTACGCGATAATCCTTTTCACGTCCCTTTCGCCGCGCGCCGAGTTTTATGTTCCTTCCGGAAGCGTTATAGACCATTAACCAGTAATTACCGCTCACCCGTACGGTCGGGACGCAATCTTTTATAATCTGTAATCAGCTCGCTGTCTTCAACCAAAACGCCGTCTAGCGAAAAATGACGGCCGCCGCGATACGCAGATATTAACAGCAAGCTTTAATAGCGAATCTGTCGCTGCGTCACGGCTGATGGATGATTGCGGGGGGGGGAGGGGGGGCACTGCCTTATATACAACAGACAGCTCAGTTTAAATATTTACTCTAGAAGGATACAATGTAACTAGTGCGCCAAAATTATTCCCGCGACGGGATGGCGATTATTACCAGTGCGCCTACCACGGCAGATTATTTATTTATTTATCGCACACGCTAAATTCTGCATTTTTTTTTGCTAGAATTTACTGTAAACCCCCCTCCCCCCCCCCAGGGGCATACTGACCATTTGGGCTCCCAGGCACTGCCTGAGGGCCCGGGGTCAGTAGGGGGCCCCATGAGATGCCCCTGGTACCTTTTCGTAGGTTTTTCTGGGTGTGGTTTGAGTGTAGGCGAGGACACAGGGGCCCCATGATCCCGTTTCCCGGAAACTCCATCAGTTATCAGTCTGCCCCTGCCCCCCCCCCCCCATATTTTATTTTCTGAAAGCAGAATAAAACGGTGGTAGTTTTTATTATTTTATTTTTTATAAGAAACACCCAAAAAATGTACTAAAATGAAGCAAACACAATATTATTTTGGTAAAAAATGTAAAACCTTGGGTTGCATCGAGTAAAGGGATACCAAACATGTCAAGTCTTAAAACTGCGCACGCCCGTGAAATCGCAAAAAAAATCTACGGTAGCTAAAATTCCCTATAGGCATGGCACACCCCAATACCTCACATCTGGTCCAATTGATGTTGCCTCATGCTGCTCTTTCTTTATAGGGTGTGCATGGGGGTGACGGGGGGGGGGGGGTGACGGGGGGGGGGGTGCTTTAAGAAAGTTGTTCAAATTATTTTTAATTATTTTATTTTTTTTTACACTTTTTTGTTTATAGATTTTTATTACTATCACAAGGAGGCTAACAGGCCCTCTATGTGTTGCATTGGGGGAGGTGACAGGTCCTCTTTAGGCATATAAATGGCCAGTTGGTTTTTAAGTTGAGGATGATAGGTTAGGGGTGGAGGTGAACCCCCAGATCGGTCCGAGCACTGGTATTATGTACTCCTTACCGGGAAAGCACCTTGTCTCCATGTTGATGGGAAGGGCCCCTTCCACACAACCCTGGCCCGGTGGTTGTGGGGGGTCTGAGGGCAGGGGCCTATCGGAATCTGGATAAGTTAAGGATGGTAGATTAGGGGTGGAGATGAACCCCCAGATCGGTCCGAACACTGGTATTATGTACCCCTTACCGGGAAAGCACCTTGTCTCCATGTTGATGAGAACAAGGGCCCCTTCCACCCAACCCTGGCCTGGTGGTTGTGGGGGGTCTGAGGGCAGGGGCCTATCGGAATCTGGATAAGTTGAGGATGATAGGTTAGGGGTGGAGATGAACCCCCAGATCGGTCCGAACACTGGTATTATGTACCCCTTACCGGGAAAGCACCTTGTCTCCATGTTGATGAGAACAAGGGCCCCTTCCACCCAACCCTGGCCTGGTGGTTGTGGGGGGTCTGAGGGCAGGGGCCTATCGGAATCTGGATAAGTTAAGGATGGTAGATTAGGGGTGGAGATGAACCCCCAGATCGCTCCACGTACTGGTACTATGTACCCCTTACCGGGAAAGCACCTTGTCCGCATGTTGATGGGAAGGGCCCCTTCCACGTAACGCTGGCCCAGTGGTTGTGGGGGGGTCTGAGGGCAGGGGCCTATCGGAATCTGGATAAGCTAAGGATGATAGTTTAGGGGTGGAGATGAACCCCCAGATCGGTCCGAGCACTGGTTCTATGTACTCCTTACCGGGAAAGCACCTTGTCTCCATGTTGATGGGAAGGGCCCCTTCCACATAACCCTGGCCCGGTGGTTGTGGGGGGTCTGCAGGCAGGGGCCTATCGGAATCTGGATAAGTTGAGGATGATAGGTTAGGGGTTGAGATGAACCCCCAGATGGCTCCACGTACTGGTACTATGCTCCCCTTACCGGGAAAGCACCTTGTCTCCATGTTGATGAGAACAAGGGCCCTTTCCACACAACCCTGGCCCGGTGGTTGTGGGGGGTCTGCAGGCAGGGGCCTATCGGAATCTGGATAAGTTGAGGATGATAGGTTAGGGGTGGAGATGAACCCCCACATCGATCCACGTACTGATACTATGTACCCCTTTCCGGGAAAGCACCTTGTCTCCATGTTGATTGAAAGGGCCCCTTCCACGTAACGCTGGCCCGGTGGTTGTGGGGGTCTGTGGGCAGGGGCCTATCGGAATCTGGATAAGTTAAGGATGATAGGTTATGGGTGGAGACGAACCCCCCACATCGCTCCACGTACTGTTACTATGTACTCTTTACCAGGAAAGCACCTTGTCTCCATGTTGATGAGAACAAGGGCCCCTTCCACACAACCCTGGCCCGGTGGTTGTGGGGGGTCTGCAGGCAGGGGCCTATCGGAATCTGGATAAGTTAAGGATGATAGGTTAGGGGTAGAGATGAACCCCCAGATCGGTCCAAGCAATGGTTCTTTGTACTCCTTACCGGTAAAGCAACTTGTCCCCATGTTGATGGGAAGGGCCCCTTCCACATAACCCTGGTCCGGTGGTTGTGGGGGGTCTGCAGGCAGGGGCCTATCAGAATTTATAAGCCCATAGGGGAGGTCAGTATATTGGGGTGCACTTCATAATAAGGGCACCCCCAGATACTACCCTCCCCTATGTGAGTGAGTAAGGGGTACACAGTACTCGTGTTTGGACCAAACTTGGAGCTCATCCCTACCCTTAACCTACACATTCTTGTTATAGTCCTCAAAAAGCACCATGAATGGTCAAGTCTTTTTTTCTTTGTGGCCCCTGAACCCCCAAACTGAGCTGCCCTCAGCAAACTGTTGGCTTTTGAGACCCAACACAGCCCTTACTCTTTACTTATTATCCAATGAGGAGCTTCGGCTGCCAATAGAGAGGGGCCCCATTGGATAATGAGAAAGAGAAGTGCCCGCCAGGGCTCCACCGTCAGCGCAGAAGAAATTGTAACCCACCTAAAAACAGAAAATAATTAAAGAGCTCCGCTAAGCATTACTCGTACCCAGCAAGTCCATACCACATAATCCCGCCATCTCCTTCTGGGGGAAATATCCATTTCAGTATTCCCAAAGTGTTGAACTCCGCGTAATGAAAAACTCAGCGCCGTTAAAGTCGTTGGATCTCGTCCGAGAGCTCTGCCAAGTCCCAGTGAAAAGTTAAAAACAATTAGATGAGATTATTCATTTGTAACAAAACGATAAAACTCTATTACTGCACGCGAGAACGATCCCGGCGCCTAATGGGCGCTCCGTCTACGCTGCAACAAAATAAAAGGTTACGGAGAAATGAGAAATATACGGAACGTTTCAGAGGAAATGCAGCGGATGGTGCAAGGACGACTCCACCCTAAAAGAAATCTCCTGGGCTTATTTTATTTTCCCGTGGTCGGTGGTCAGTTCATACGTGACCAACATCAGCGTCGACATTTTTTTAATTAAAGATTCCTCCCACCCAAAATGATTATATCTGGCAGAAGATGCACCCAACTACCAAATGGTTTCTTCTATCCCTCGGCGGCTCCAGTGGTGAAGTCTCTGTGGTTGGGTTCCAAGATCAACCGAGGCCATTATGGCGTATGTTTTCTTCTATCTCTCGGTGGCTCCAGTGGTGAAGTCTCCGTGGTTGGGTTCCAAGATCAACCGAGGCCATTATGGCCTATGGTTTCTTCTATCTCTCGGCGGCTCCAGTGGTGAAGTCCCTGTGGTTGGGTTCCAAGATCAACCGAGGCCATTATGGCGTATGATTTCTTCTATCTCTCGGTGGCTCCAGTGGTGAAGTCTCTGTGGTTGGGTTCCAAGATCAACCGAGGCCATTATGGCCTATGGTTTCTTCTATCTCTCGGCGGCTCCAGTGGTGAAGTCTCCGTGGTTGGGTTCCAAGATCAACCGAGGCCATTATGGCCTATGGTTTCTTCTATCTCTCGGCGGCTCCAGTGGTGAAGTCCCTGTGGTTGGGTTCCAAGATCAACCGAGGCCATTATGGCGTATGATTTCTTCTATCTCTCGGTGGCTCCAGTGGGGAAGTCTCTGTGGTTGGGTTCCAAGATCAACCGAGGCCATTATGGCGTATGGTTTCTTCTATCTCTCGGTGGCTCCAGTGGGGAAGTCTCTGTGGTTGGGTTCCAAGATCAATGAAGGCCATTATGGCCTATGGTTTCTTCTATCTCTCGGCGGCTCCAGTGGTGGACTCCCTGTGGTTGGGTTCCAAGATCAACCGAGGCCACTATGGCCTATGGTTTCTTCTATCTCTTGGCGGCTCCAGTGGTTTAGTCCCTGTGGTTGGGTTCCAAGATCAACCGAGGCCATTATGGTGTATGGTTTCTTCTATCTCTCGGTAGCTCCAGTGGTGAAGTCTCTATGGTTGGGTTCCGAGATCAACCAAGGCCAATATAGCGTATGGTTTCTTCTATCCCTCAGCGGCTCCAGTGGTGAAGTCTCTATGGTTTGGTTCTAAGATGAACTGAGGCCACTATGTCGGATCCCACACTTACTAGTTTAGAAGAATGTCTAAAATATGGTGCAATGTCCCCCGAGAGGTACCTCTCAGCATAACCAATAGGTGAAGAGTTCTGTGTAGTGACTGTAAAGGGACAGTCTTAAGGCCTAACTCTTCAGCCGGCTAGCATTGGGGCCTAGTTGTACCGTTGGTGCACAGTAGATTTATCCTAGTTGAGCCTTGGGGCAGCAATTAGGCTACTAGATGGCTGTGTGGTCAGTTTCCTGACCATACAGCAGCTCTCTCTCTGGCAGCAGATAGAAAATGCCTACAGCAGCATCTCACCATCCAGTCTCACACAGCGATTAGTCTGCTCTCTTTTCTGCACCCAGGTGACTCTGGCACTCTAGAACTCACTGCTCCGGATCCCGCTCAGACCGCCGATATGCAGCAATGGTGGTGCACACTGGACAGCGATGTGCACTCTCCGGTCTCGCTCACAGCAAGGGGAAGCTGTGTCCTGTACAGCCTGAGAAAACGCAGCTTTTTCCCTCCTCCTGAAGATCTCACTCTGGGGAAACGCAGTTTCAAAGCTCGTGATTACAGTAGACCAGGGGTGTCCATTTCATGGCGGGCCGTATCAGCATTATGGTTGCCCTCAAAGGGCCGGTTGTATCTGTAAGACTAGATGTCCGGAGCACCCCAACCCCCCATTACATCAGATGTCAAGAATCCCACACCCTCCCTAACATCACCGTGCACCCCCTTTGGGGGCGGAGCTGGAAAGCAGAAAGTGCAGTGTCTGGAGGAGGACCAGAGGAGGAGTGGAGTCAGTTACCAGAGTCTGCTGAATGCTGAGACCGGGGGAGGCAGAGATGAGGGGGTGCTGCAGCTACACTGAGAGGTGCAGGATTCGGCAGAGGAGTTCTATTCTCCTCTCTGCTGCCGACTGCTGAGACAAGGGGGAGGCTGAGACAAGGGGGTACCTGAAGGAGAGGTGAAAGGGCCACATAAAATGGCCTGGAGGGCTGGATTGGGCCCATGTCCCTTTTGTTTGACACCTGCGCAGTAGAATCTCTTCTCTGGACTACAGTTGTCACAGTGCATTGCTGCCTGACCCAGTCCGTTGAGCTCCTCCTGCTCAGCAGCTCCCTCCTCTGGCTGATATAGCTGTCAACCAATTCATCACTGCAGGGCAGCAGCTACACAGAGGGCAGCTGCAGCCAGTGTCTCTCTCACTCTTCATTCTTAGCCAAGCACCTGGCTACACAGATACATGCGTACGACTGCTGAGACAAGGTGGAGGCGGAGACAAGGGGCTACCTGCAGGAGAGGTGCAAGGGCCACATGAAATGGCCTGGAGGGCCGTATTGGGCCCATGGGCCTTTTGTTTGACACCTGCGCAGTAGAGTCTCTTCTCTGGACTACAGTTGTCACAGTGCAGTGCTGCCTGACCCAGTCCGTTGAGCTCCTCCTGCTCAGCAGCTCCCTCCTCTGGCTGATATAGCTGTCAACCAATTCATCACTGCAGGGCAGCAGCTACACAGAGGGCAGCTGCAGCCAGTGTCTCTCTCACTCTTCATTCTTAGCCAAGCACCTGGCTACACAGATACATGCGTACGAATGCTGAGACAAGGTGGAGGCGGAGACAAGGGGGTACCTGCAGGAGAGGTGCAAGGGCCACATGAAATGGCCTGGAGGGCCGTATTGGGCCCATGGGCCTTTTGTTTGACACCTGCGCAGTAGAGTCTCTTCTCTGGACTACAGTTGTCACAGTGCAGTGCTGCCTGACCCAGTCCGTTGAGCTCCTCCTGCTCAGCAGCTCCCTCCTCTGGCTGATATAGCCAATTCCTCACTGCAGGGCAGCAGCTACACAGAGAGCAGCTGCAGCCAGTGTCTCTCTCGCTCTTCATTCTTAGCCAAGCACCTGGCTACACAGATACATGAGTGCCAGGAAGGGGTTACAATGACCACTGCTGTCACTCAGGCAGATCTGCGACATGTCTCCCGCCCCGGGTGCTCAGGACAGATTAGGAAGTACTCCGGCAGCAGCAATCGCTCGGCCGGGGCTCTCAGATCGGCGGCACGTCTCCCCATAATGGCGGTGCTCCAGAAGTCCGGAATTTAAAGGGCAGCACCGCAGAGAGGCTTAGAGACAACTTATGGGCTTAACCGGCTCCCTGGAAAAGGCCAAACATCACACGCCGCTCGCCGCCAACTCGGCTCGTCTGCACTTTCTATGACAAAATTGATCAGCGTGACATTTCGCAGAGACTGTTATCTTTTTTCATCTAATTTCCTTCCCCGGATAGAAAGAATTTGAGTTTCTTCCAAGCGCAGGACTGCGCAGGATGACCTGAACCCACCGGAGCCCAAAACCCGACCCGACAGGCGGAATTTTTACCCAATTCTCTATGTCTGCGTTTACCTCTGCCAGGATACCAGAAAGAACTGCCTTGTGACAGGAGACTGTCATATTCACTAAGGAATACAGGAGACTGCTAGAGACTGCTGCCTTGTCCCAGAAACTGCTAGATACTTCTGGCATGTTACAGAAAACTGCTGCCATGTCACAGGAGACTGCTGCCATTGCTGCCATGGTAGAGGAGACTGCTAGAAACTGCAGCCATGTCACAGAAGACTGCTAGAGACTGCTGCCATGGTAGAGGAGACTGCTAGATACTTCTGGCGTGTTACAGAAAACTGCTGCCATGTCACAGAAGACTGCTAGAGACTGCTCCATGGTAGTGAAGACTGCTAGAGACTGCTGCCATGTCCCAGAAACTACTAGATAATTCTGCCATGTCACAGAAGACTGCTAGAGACTGCTGCCATGGTAGAGGAGACTGCTAGAAACTGCAGCCATGTCACAGAAGACTGCTAGAGACTGCTGCCATGGTAGAGGAGACTGCTAGAAATTGCTGCCATGTCACAGAAGACTGCTAGAGACTGCTGCCATGGTAGAGGAGACTGCTAGAAATTGCTGCCAGGTCACAGAAGACTGCTAGAGACTGCTGCCATGGTAGAGGAGACTGCTAGAAATTGCTGCCAGGTCACAGAAGACTGCTAGAGACTGCTGCAATGTCACAGAAACTACTAGATAATTCTGGCATGTTACAGAAAACTGCTAGAGACTGCTACCATGGTAGAAGAGACTGCTAGAAATTGCTGCCATGTCACAGAAACTACTAGATTCTTCTAGCACGTTACAGAAAACTATTAGAGATTTGTTATAAGAGACTGCTGCAGACTGTTCCCATGTCACATAAAATTGCTAAAGACTGCTGCTATGTTACAGGAAACTGCTAGACTGGTGCTATGTTACAAGAGACTGCTGCCGTGTTACTGGTGACTGCTAGAATCTGCTGCCATGTCCCATGAACTACTACTCCAGGAGAGAGATAGAGAATGCTTCTAACTTTTAGGAAACTACAAGAGATTGCTGTCATGTTACAAGAGACAGACAGAGATGACTACCGTGTCACAGAAAACTGCTAAAGATGCTCCTATGCTGCCATGTTACAGGAAACTGCTAGAGACTGCTTCTATCTTACAGAGGACTACTAAAGATTGCTGCCATGTTGCAGGAGACTGTCATATTCATTAAGAAATACAGGAGACTGCTAGAGAGTGCTGCCATGTCCCGGAGACCACTAGATCCTTCTATCATGTTACAGAAAACTACTAGAGACTTTTTAGAGGAGACTGCTACAGACTGCTGCCACATCACAGAAAACTGCTAAAGACTGCTGCTATGTTACAGGAAACTGCTTAAGACTGTTGTTGTGTTACAAGAGACTACTGCCATGTCACTGACGGCTGCTGGAATCTGCTGCCATATCAGAACAAAATGATAAAGATTATTGTAATGTTACAAGAGACTGCTCCCATATTATGGGGGACTACTAAAGATTGCTGCCATGGTACTAGAATCGATAGAGACTGCTTCTATCTTACAGAAGACGGCTAAAGATGGCGGCCATGTTACAGGAGACTGCTAGAGGCTACTTCTATATTACAGAAGACGAATAAAGATGGCGGCCATGTTACAGGAGACTGCTAGAGGCTGCTTCTATATTACAGAAGACGAATAAAGATGGCGGCCATGTTACAGGAGACTGCTAGAGGCTGCTTCTAGGTTACACAAGACGGCTAAAGATGGCGGCCATGTTACAGGAGACTGCTAGAGGCTGCTTCTAGGTTACACAAGACGGCTAAAGATGGCGGCCACGTCACAAGAAACTGCTTCTATCCTACAAAAGACTGCTAAATATTGCTGCCATGTTACAGGAAACTGCTACAGACTGCTTCTATGTTACAGAAGACTATTAAAGATTGTGACTGCGTCACAAGAAACTGCTTCTATGTTTTCAGAAGATGACTAAAGATGGCGGCCATGTTACAGGAGACTGATAGAGGCTGCATTATCTTACAGACGACTACTAAGGATTGCTGCCACGTCACAACAAACTGCTTCTATATTACAAAAGACTGCTAAATATTGCTGCCATGTTACAGGAGACAGCTAGAGGCTGCTTCTATGTTACAGAAGACTACTAAAGATGGCGGCCACATTACAGGAGACTGCTAGAGGCTGCTTCTATGTTACAGAAGACTACTAAAGATGGCGGCCACATTACAGGAGACTGCTAGAGGCTGCTTCGATGTTACAGAAGACTACTAAAGATGGCGGCCACATTACAGAAGACTGCTAGAGGCTGCTTCGATGTTACAGAAGACTACTAAAGATGGTGGCCATGTTACAGGAGACTGCTTCGATGTTACAGAAGACTACTAAAGATGGCGGCCACGTTACAGGAGACTGCTAGAGGCTGCTTCTATGTTACAGAAGACTACTAAAGATGGCGGCCACATTACAGAAGACTGCTAGAGGCTGCTTCTATGTTACAGAAGACTACTAAAGATGGCGGCCACATTACAGAAGACTGCTAGAGGCTGCTTCTATGTTACAGAAGACTACTAAAGATGGTGGCCATGTTACAGGAGACTGCTTCGATGTTACAGAAGACTACTAAAGATGGCGGCCACGTTACAGGAGACAGCTAGAAGCTGCTTCTATGTTACAGAAGACGTCTAAAGATGGCGGCCATGTTACAGGAGACAGCTAGAGGCTGCTTCTATGTTACAGAAGACGACTAAAGATGGCGGCCATGTTACAGGAGACTGCTAGGGGCTGCTTCTATGTTACAGAAGACTACTAAAGATGGCGGCCATGTTACAGGAGACTGCTAGGAACTGCAGCCATTGTAAGAAGAGACGGCCGCCATGTTACAAGAGACTACTAGAGCGCACTGCCACACAGCAGAGAACGGCAGAAGGCTGCGTTACCAGAGGGCGCTTCCATGTCACAGGAGACTGCTGGAGACCGTTTCTAGGCTCCAGTCTCACCTCAGCGTGCAAATTTTTGGGCTTAGCGTTTCCGAAATTCGCAAAAAAAAAAAAGTGCGTTGAGGTGTCAGAGCCGTTCATTGTGAAATGTCCCCAAACGCGGCAATCAGACGCGCAACGCGCAAGGTAAGGAGCCGCGTGACGCTCAGCGATCAAGAAGCCACCTGAGCGACTTCGGCGTGTTTGCGGCACGCAGGGTCCTCACTGCAGCCAATGAGCCGCCCTGCTGGCGCAGCACGCAAGAAGATGCGCGAATTTGCCACGCCCGCCAAGCGGAAGGGCCCCTCCCCCATCACAGATCCTCGCCATGGCCACAGCGGGGGTCAGTTTTGCGGTCATTTTCCTTCTTTTTGGTGTTCAGAACTTTTTATTTGATCCTTTGTATCGAATTCTTTGTAACATTTTGTTACTTTTTTGTGTCAATTTTTTCCCAGGTTTGGTGAAAAGGGGGCGGAGTCTCCGGGATATCGCCGCGGCCGCCCATCCTGGTGACCCCGAAAGGTTCTGAATGTTCCGGGGGCGGGGAGGATGGATGAGCGATCCTGTGTGTGATAGGCCGTCGCTGTGGTCACATGATCCGGTAGGGGGCGGTCCTGCTGACTACCGGTCACGTCTCTGCGCAGGGAGAGCATTTTCAGCGCACAAAACAATTCCAAATCAAACTTTGGCCGAAATGTTCGTTCTTCGGAGATTCCGATGTATCCGAATTTCTGATTTGCAACGAATTTAAACAAATCCAAAATAACAAAACAAAATTTCGCCTGAAATTCGGACCGAAAACTAAATCAAATCGAATTCGAAAAAACTAATTTCGAAATATAAACACAAAGCTGAATATCGCGGATTTCCTGAAATTCCAACTTACAAAACAATAGAAAGAAATAGGAAATAAACCATCACCATCTACAAAGGTACAATGTACAGTCTGATCACTGGGGGAGGGGAGACTGAGGAAATGACTCCTCCCCCTTCTACAACGTTACAATGTACAGTCTGATCACTGGGGGAGGGGAGACTGAGGAAATGCCTCCTCCTCTTTCTACAAATTTACAATGTACGGTCTGATCACTGGGGGAGGGGAGACTGAGGAAATGACTTCTCCTCTTTCTACAAAGTTACAATGTACGGTCTGATCACTGGGGGAGGGGAGACTGAAGAAATGACTCCTCCTCCTTCTACAAAGTTACAATGTACGGTCTGATCACTGGGGGAGGGGAGACTGAAGAAATGACTCCTCCTCCTTCCACAAAGTTACAATGTACGGTCTGATCACTGGGGGAGGGGAGACTGAGGAAATAACTCCTCCTCCTTCCACAAAGTTACAATGTACAGTCTGATCACTGGGGGAGGGGAGACTGAGGAAATGACTCCTCCCCCTTCCACAAAGTTACAATGTACGGTCTGATCACTGGGGGAGGGGAGACTGAGGAAATGCCTCCTCCTCTTTCTACAAAGTTACAATGTACGGTCTGATCACTGGGGGAGGAGACTGAGGAAATGACTCCTCCTCCTTCTACAAAGGTACAATGTACAGTCTGATCACTGGGGGAGGGGACTGAGGAAATGACTCCTCCTCCTTCTACAAAGTTACAATGTACAGTCTGATCACTGGGGGAGGGGAGACTGAGGAAATGACTCCTCCTCCTTCTACAAAGTTACAATGTACAGTCTGATCACTGGGGGAGGGGAGACTGAGGAAATGCTTCCTCCTCCTTCTACAAAGTTACAATGTACAGTCTGATCACTGGGGGAGGGGGGACTGAGGAAACGACTCCTCCTCCTTCTACAAAGTTACACTGTACAGTCTGATCGCTGTCAGGAAACGTTCACTGATTCATTCTGAGGCTCCATTCACATTTAAGCGTTCCGTGAATGCGCCCAAACGCGTGTATTTTTCAAGCATTCACGGAACGCACCAAAAACATGGAAGAAAAAAAAAACAGGCTTAGAACCAATAGAAAACCATTTGTCCGTTTCAATGGTGCCACAGAAGTTACAATTCAATGGAACGGATCACATGACCAACGTTCGGCCAATCCTGCGATCGTCATGCACCGCGCGCTCCCAGCAGTACATTCTGCCCGGCGTCCCGCGCGCCGTTGGCGGGAGAAGCCATGTTGGATCGGCGCGCTCTGCAATGCGGACTCGGGTTAATGAATCCCGGCGGCGGTGAGTCGGTTTCCTCCCCCTTCGCTGCACATCGATCGTCGCCCTCATTGAATAATTTAAGCACGCGTTTTGATTTTAGCGTAAATGTGACATCGCCTAATTAAACTATTCATCTTCCCCGGACGGAGCTGACAGATCGCCGCCAAACTCCCAACTGGACGCAGTTAATTGAGGCGGCGCAGTTATTAACTGTCCCGGGGAGAGGGAGGCGGAATCCGGGGGATTATGTGGGAGGCGTTCACACGCGGCATCGTCCAATCAGCCGGTCTGTAGATCACTTTCTGGATGAAATTCAATTTTGTAAAAATTAAAAAAAAATTTTAGAGTGCGAGAATTACCATCGGTGGGAATAAGAATGTAGGAGGAGCGCGGCGGGAGCCGCCGAAAATTCTGAACAAATCAGATGCAGCGATGTGAGAGGTCACACCCCTTTTATAAAGGATGACTACGTCCACCCAGTTCTGGGTGGGTGCTGGTGGGGTGACTCCACTCTCTGGGACTCCCATCGAGGGATCTCCCTGGTAGTGTTCCTGACTCCGCCCACTGGCTGCAACTGGCACAAAGGGGGAGTGACCATGTGACTCTCCATTTACGGGTTTTGCATCCAACACCCCCCCATAGATGGCAGCAGTTCTGGATTTCCAGGGACCGGCCTTCATCTTGGCCTTCTGCCCGGCCAATGCTGTGTCCAGGGCCATGTCCCGGCAGGGGCGGACTGGCCATTTGTGAACTCAGGCACTGCCCGAGGGCCCGGGGACAGTAGGGGGCCCCATGAGATGCCCCTGGTACCTTTCATAGGCTTTTTTGAGTGTAGTTTGAGTGTGGGCGAGGACACAGGGGCCCCATGATCCCCTATTGCCCGGGGGCCCCATGAGTTGTCAGTCCACCCCTGGTACTGGGATCACATCAACTTCATCTGAGTTGGGACTAATCCACAAAATGGGTGTGATGGGTGGTCCTTGCATATTTAGGGGCTGGGACTGGGTGGGACTAACCCACAAAATGGGTGTGATGGGATGTGCTTGCATATTTAGGGGCTGGGACTGGGTGGGACTAACACACAAAGTGGGTGTGGTGGGAGGTCCTTGCATATTTAGGGGCTGGACTGGGTGGGACTAACACACAAAGTGGGTGTGGTGGGAGGTCCTTGCATATTTAGGGGCTGGACTGGGTGGGACTAACACACAAAGTGGGCGTGGTGGGAGGTCCTTGCATATTTAGGGGCTGGGACTGGGTGGGACTAACACAAAGTGGGCGTGATGGGAGGTCCTTGCATATTTAGAGGCTGGGACTGGGTGGGACCAACTCAAAACATGGGTGTAATGGGAAGTCCTTACATATTCAAAGGTCAGGACTGGGTGGGACTTACTCATAAAATGGGTGTGGTAAAAAGCATATTTAGGGGCTGGACTGGGTGGGACTAACCCACAAAGTGGGCGTGATGGGAGGTCCTTGCATATTTAGGGGTCAGGACTGGGTGGGACTAACCCATAAAATGGGTGTGGTAAGTACTTCTTTGATATTTAGGGGTGGGCACTGGGTGGGGCTAGGTTTGCAGTCCCCAGGGAGTGCACATGTCAGGTGACAACGCTGCTCCTGCATTGGACGCTTCTCAGGGAGAGTTGTCACCATAGGACAGGTATAGAAGACTCTGATGACTGTCTCCTCTGGAAGGGGCGGAGGGGGGAGGGGGAGATACAATGTCACAGGTTTTAGTTACATTGTAATCTCGAACATTTCCCGATCTTCCAGCATGAAATTGGAGGAAATGTTCGCCTCGCGGTGGATACGGAAATAGCGGGCGCGTTCTTCTCTCCAGATCCCGCTTGTCACGTGATGGCAATTGTATAACGGCCGTCCGTCTGAGAACTGCGCACTGCGAGCAATGCTGAGCTATACTGGGAGCGCTAATCTATGTATCCAGGACACGAGAAAAGTCTGTTCCCCCCGACATGGCGCTCATTAATCTTCACCGCGCAGCAGGACGCACCAGCGACATCCCACGCCACAATATCCGGGGAAGGCTTGTGTAACGACGGACCGCGCAGATCCGACACGGCGCAGAATATACCGCAGACCCGACACGGCGCAGAATCTACCGCAAACCCGACACGGCGCAGAATATACCGCAGACCCGACACGGCGCAGAATATACCGCAAACCCGACACAGCGCAGAATATACCGCAGACCCGACACGGTGCAGAATATACCGCAGACCCGACACGGCGCAGAATATACCGCAAACCCGACACGGCGCAGAATCTACCGCAAACCCGACACGGTGCAGAATCTACCGCAAACCCGACACGGCGCAGAATATACCGCAAACCCGACACGGCGCAGAATATACCGCAAACCCGACACGGCGCAGAATATACCGCAGACCCGACACGGCGCAGAATATACCGCAAACCCGACACGGCGCAGAATATACCGCAAACCCGACACGGTGCAGAATATACCGCAAACCCGACACGGCGCAGAATATACCGCAAACCCGACACGGTGCAGAATATACCGCAAACCCGACACGGCGCAGAATATACCGCAAACCCGAAACGGCGCAGAATATACCGCAAACCCGACACGGCGCAGAATATACCGCAAACCCGACACGGTGCAGAATATACCGCAAACCCGAAACGGCGCAGAATATACCGCAGACCCGACACGGCGCAGAATATACCGCAGACCCGACACGGCGCAGAATATACCGCAGACCCGACACGGCGCAGAATATACCGCAAACCCGACACGGTGCAGAATATACCGCAGACCCGACACGGCGCAGAATATACCGCAGACCCGACACGGCGCAGAATCTACTGCAAACCCGACACGGCGCAGAATATACCGCAAACCCGACACGGCGCAGAATATACCGCAGACCCGACACGGCGCAGAATATACCGCAAACCCGACACGGCGCAGAATCTACCGCAAACCCGACACGGTGCAGAATATACCGCAAACCCGACACGGCGCAGAATATACCGCAAACCGCGAGGAAGGCGCAAATGACCAATCACCATGCAACCAAAATGTCTGCGTGTCCTATATACAGAGTGGGAGCGACATTATAATTAATTTATAGATCTGATATATCGCAGCTCTGAGATCACTGAGCCAATCACATCAGTCTCTGTACCAGAGGAGCTTACACTCTAATGTCCCCTCCCCCGCAGTCACATCAGTCTCTGTACCAGAGGAGCTTACGCTCTAATGTCCCCTCCCCCACAGTCCCATCAGTCTCTGTACCAGAGGAGCTTACGCTCTAATGTCCCCTCCCCCCGCAGTCCCATCAGTCTCTGTACCAGAGGAGCTTACACTCTAATGTCCCCTCCCCCACAGTCACATCAGTCTCTGTACCAGAGGAGCTTACACTCTAATGTCCCCTCCCCCACAGTCACATCAGTCTCTGTACCAGAGGAGCTTACGCTCTAATGTCCCCTCCCCCACAGTCCAATCAGTCTTCACCATGAAGGCTCAATAGCCTGCTGCTTAGAGCGCCATCCTCTGGTGGGGCAGGGAATCCTATGACTTCATACACAGGTCAGGACATGATGGGAGGTGGGTGTTGGTGCATGAATAGACCTGGGGGCCCCAAAGGAGTGGGAGGCGGGTGTTGGTGGGGGTTCCATAGGGGCGGGTAGGGGGAGGGGATAGTGCTCAGGAAGGAGCTCCCCCCACTATCAGGAATTTGGTGTTTTTCCTTACCCCCCCCCCCTCCTATAGGTCCATCCTATAGGTGACTCACGATGTCCCCTCCCTCCCCCCCCCCCCCCCGGCGTCCCACGTTGCGTCACCATTCCATCGGCGGCCCCCCCGGCTCAGCTCCAACATCCGCTCCGCAGCTCCTACCCATCAAATTATACCGAATCCTAATCTTTCCAAAAATATATTTAATGAGAATCTAATGGTTGCCATAGCGATCAACTTTATTTTCCATTGAAATGCTGAAATCTGCATACGTGCCGCCGAGCCGAAATCCTGGGGGAGAGGCGACGCCGAGACGCTATTTTGAGGTTAATATGTTTGAAGCGGAGAATTAATCAGCGAAGAATCCGCCAATCAAATGTTTTGTACATTTCTTATTTATTTGTATTTTTGGAGTGAGAAGCTAAGCTTTGCAGAGCAAGATACCGATGACAGGTGAACTACAACTCCCAGCATGGCGCGTGACTGCGTTGGGGCATTAGAGTGTAAGCTCCTCTGTACAGAGACTGATGGGACTGTGGGGGGGGGGACATTAGAGCGTAAGCTCCTCTGTACAGAGACTGATGGGACTGTGGGGGGAGGGGACATTAGAGCGTAAGCTCCTTTGGTACAGAGACTGATGGGACTGTGGGGGAGGGGACATTAGAGCGTAAGCTCCTCTGGTACAGAGACTGATGGGACTGCGGGGGAGGGGACATTAGAGCGTAAGCTCCTCTGGTACAGAGACTGATGGGACTGTGGGGGGAGGGGACATTAGAGCGTAAGCTCCTCCAGTACAGAGACTGATGGGACTGTGGGGGGAGGGGACATTAGAGCGTAAGCTCCTCTGGTACACAGACTGATGTGACTGCGGGGGAGGGGACATTAGAACGTAAGCTCCTCCGGTACACAGACTGATGGGACTGCGGGGGAGGGGACATTAGAGCGTAAGCTCCTCTGGTGCAGAGACTGATGGGACTGCGGGGGAGGGGACATTAGAGCGTAAGCTCCTCCGGTACAGAGACTGATGGGACTGTGGGGGGAGGGGACATTAGAGCGTAAGCTCCTCCGGTACAGAGACTGATGTGACTGTGAGGGAGGGGACATTAGAGCGTAAGCTCCTCTGGTACACAGACTGATGTGACTGCGGGGGAGGGGACATTAGAACGTAAGCTCCTCCGGTACACAGACTGATGTGACTGTGGGGGAGGGGACATTAGAGCGTAAGCTCCTCTGGTGCAGAGACTGATGTGACTGTGGGGGAGGGGACATTAGAGCGTAAGCTCCTCTGGTACAGAGACTGATGTGACTGTGGGGGAGGGGACATTAGAGCGTAAGCTCCTCCGGTACAGAGACTGATGTGACTGTGGGGGAGGGGACATTAGAGCGTAAGCTCCTCCGGTACAGAGACTGATGTGACTGTGGGGGAGGGGACATTAGAGTGTAAGCTCCTCTGGTACAGAGACTGATGTGACTGTGGGGGAGGAGACATTAGAGTGTAAGCTCCTCTGACTGATGTGACTTATAGATGAGATGGTCATGTGACCAGACTAAACATGAATCTGATTATTCAGCACCTTTATTGGACTCCTGAGTTCGGCCCGGAGGACCCAGAAGGTGAACACAAGCGGGAGGTAATTGCCCTCTGGCCCCCGGCATGGCGGGCTAATCATCGTGCGTTGGGGGCAGTTCCAGAAAGCGCTAATGATTTCTCCCCCTGAGGTTAATAAATTTCCTCGCAGATCAATCTGTTCCCGGTAGAGAGCTCAGAAATAAACCGTTATGGCGCGGTATTAATGGAGAATGTCGCTCTTTCGCGATCGGTGATTTAACGCCATGATTAGCATCTCATAAACAATTTAAAATACAAGTCTAATTAGTTTTTTTGGAAGTAAAATGGGGGATCGGCTTCTCCGTTACGTTTCACTTTTCCAGCGGCACACTTTTTAATTAAATCTGAATGTCACAATAAATTTGAAGTGTTTTATTATTGGTGCAGCTTACAGAGCTATGCGGGCGAGTGCGCTTTATGGCGGTGGACAGCGGACGCGGTGCTGGAGAAAAAGTCGACATTTGTCTTCTGTGTCTGCAAAGGAGAAAGCCCATCTGAGTTATAATTGCTGTGGGGTAGCTGACCCCTCCCCCCCCTCATTCAGGGCCCCATAACCTTTAAACCTAACAAACCCCATACCCTCCCCCTGCAAGTGCCAACCCCCGTTAGCGTTCAAACTTTCAAGCTACAGATGAGAAAACTAAATTCAGTGAACAAACAGCTGGTGCGCCCCAAAACCCTCCTTTGCTATATGTTGACTCCTCTCCAAATGAGTTCACGTGGTGTTACGGTACTCCGAGGTATCCCCAGCATGACTTCCAATGGTACTCACAGCATCCCTGCCAGGACTTCCAATGGTACTCACAGCATCCCTGCCAGGACTTCCAATGGTACTCACAGCATCCCTGCCAGGACTTCCAATGGTACTCTCAGGTATCCCCAGCATGGCTTCCAATGGTACTCACAGCATCCCTGCCAGGACTTCCAATGGCACTCACAGCATCCCTGCCAGGACTTCCAATGGCACTCACAGCATCCCTGCCAGGACTTCCAATGGTACTCACAGCATCCCTGCCAGGACTTCCAATGGTCCTCACAGCATCCCTGCCATGACTTCCAATTGTACTCACAGCATCCCTGCCAGGACTTCCAATGGTACTCACAGCATCACTGCCATGACTTCCAATGATACTCACAGCATCCCTGCCAGGACTTCCAATGGTACTCTCAGGTATCCCCAGCATGACTTCCAATGGTACTCACAGCATCCCTGCCAGGACTTCTAATGGTACTCACAGCATCCCTGCCAGGACTTCCAATGGTACTCACAGCATCCCTGCCATGACTTCCAATGGTACTCACAGCATCCCTGCCATGACTTCCAATGGTACTCACAGCATCCCTGCCAGGACCTCCAATGGTACTCACAGCATCCCTGCCAGGACCTCCAATGGTACTCACAGCATCCCTGCCAGGACCTCCAATGGTACTCACAGCATCACTGCCATGACTTCCAATGGTACTCACAGCATCCCTGCCAGGACTTCCAATGGTACTCACAGCATCCCTGCCAGGACCTCCAATGGTACTCACAGCATCCCTGCCAGGACCTCCAATGGTACTCACAGCATCACTGCCATGACTTCCAATGGTACTCACAGCATCCCTGCCAGGACCTCCAATGGTACTCACAGCATCCCTGCCAGGACCTCCAATGGTACTCACAGCATCCCTGCCAGGACTTCCAATGGTACTCACAGCATCCCTGCAAGGACCTCCAATGGTACTCACAGCATCCCTGCCAGGACCTCCAATGGTACTCACAGCATCCCTGCCAGGACCTCCAATGGTACTTGCTTGCCAGTTGGCTGTTTGTGGCTGACCCAGACTGACCTGACTACTGTCTTAGTTGCTGCTTTCCTAGACCTCTGCACACATCTGACTAGGACTTTTCTTCCTGCTTGCCAAGACCTCTGCACAGATCTGACTGCGCTCCTGAAGCCTCCCTAGACCTCTGCTTGGATTTGACTACACTCTTGCCTACCAGATGCCTCAACCTCTGCTTGGACCTGATTATTCTCTCTCAGCAGCCCTGTGAGCATTCTCCACACCATGACCTCTCCATTCCTCCATTCCAGTCACTCCCTTTGGTGGGGCGATCCTGAGGCCTGCAATCTGGTGTCAGTTTGTAGACAGATGTCAGTAGAGATCTGTAGATTTCTTTAGAGGCCTGTAGTGTTTGTAGAGTCCAGGAGATGGCTGTAGAGGCCAGGAGATGGCTGTAGAGTCCAGGAGATGGCTGTAGAGTCCAGGAGATGGCTGTAGAGGCCAGGAGATGGCTGTAGAGTCCAGGAGATGGCTGTAGAGGCCAGGAGATGGCTGTAGAGTCCAGGAGATGGCTGTAGAGTCCAGGAGATGGCTGTAGAGGTCTTTAGGTGTATGTACACATCTGTAGGTGTCTGTAGAGGTCTACAGAGGACTGTAAAGGTCTGTAGAGGTCTATAGAGGACTGTAAAGGTCAGCAGATGTGTTTAGAGGTTTGTAGATGTCTGTAGAGGTCTTTTAAGGTCTGTGGATTTTTGTAGATGCCTGGAGGTGTCTGTAGAGGTCTGCAAATATGTACAGAGATCTGTAGATGTCTATAGAGGTCTAAAGAGGTCTAGAGTGGTCTGTAGATGTCCATAGAGGTCGGTAGATGTATATACTGTATATGTCTGTAGAAGTCTGTGGATTTCTGTAGTGTTCTTTAGCTGTCTTTAGAGGTTTGTAGATGTCTTGAGGTGTCTATAGAGGTCTGTAGATTTCTGTGAAGGTCTTTAGAGGTTTGTAGAGGTATGTAGATGTCTGTAGAGGTCCATAGAGCTTTGTGGAGGCCTGGAGATGTTTATACAGGTGTGTTGATTTCTACAGAGGCCCTTAGATGTCTTTAGACGTTTGTAGACTTATGTAGATGTCTGTACATTTCTTTAGAGATCTGTAGAAGTCAGTGGATTTCTGTAGATGTCTGTAAAGGTTGGTAGAGATTTGTAGAGGTCTGTACATGTCTATAGAGGTCTGTAGGGGTCTGTAGAGGCCTATTGAGATCTGTAGATGTTGGTAGAGTTCTGTAGAGATCTGCACATTTCTGTAGATATTTGCAGAGGTTTGTACAGGTCCATAGAGGTCTGTAGAGATCAGTAGAGGTCTGTAACTGTTTATAGAGGTCTGTAGAGGTGTATAGATGTCTGTAGAGGCCTGGAGATGTCTGTAGATTCCTACACAGATCTGTAGAGGACTGTAGAGATCTGTATGGGTCTGTAGAGGTTGGTAGAGACCTGTAGATGTCTGTGAATGTCTCTAAAAGTCTGTAACTTTCTGTAAAGGTCTGTAGAGGTCTGTAGAGGACTGTAGAGGTTGGTAGAGACCTGTAGATGTCTGTGAATGTCTCTAAAAGTCTGTAACTTTCTGTAAAGGTCTGTAGAGGTCTGTAGGGGACTGCAGATTTCTGTAGATATTTGTAGAGGTTGGTAGAGACCTGTAGATTTCTGCACAGTCCTGTGGAGGTCTGTGAATGTCTCTAGAGGTCTGTAACTTTCTGTAAAGGTCTGTAAAGGCCTGGAGATGTCTGTAGATTCCTGAACAGATCTGTAGAGACCTGTAGATGTCTGTGAATGTCTCTAGAAGTCTGTAACTTTCTGTAAAGGTCTGCAGAGGTCTACAGAAGTCTATAGAGGTCTGTAGGGGTCTGTAGGGGTTGGTAGAGACCTGTAGATGTCTTAGATTTCTGCACAATCCTGTAGAGGTCTGTGAATGTCTGTAACTTTCTGTAAAGATCTGTACGAGGTATATAGAAGTCTATCGAGGTCTGTGGGGGTCTGTAGAGGTATGTAGGGGTCTGCAGAGGTATGTGGGGGTCTGTAGAGGTATGTAGGGGTCTGCAGAGGTATGCGGGGGTCTGTAGAGGTATGTAGGGGTCTGTAGAGGTATGTGGGGGTCTGCAGAGGTATGTAGGGGTCTGCAGAGGTATGTGGGGGTCTGTAGAGGTATGTAGGGGTCTGCAGAGGTATGTGGGGGTCTGTAGAGGTATGTAGGGGTCTGTAGAGGTATGTGGGGGTCTGCAGAGGTATGTAGGGGTCTGCAGAGGTATGTGGGGGTCTGTAGAGGTCTTTGCTGGTTACCAGGACAAACGTTTGTTTGTAATAATAGGTTGTTGAGGGTGGACCTTGCTAAGTGGAGGTCAGACGGCTCAGAGTAGTGGAGGTCGGGAAGCAGCAGAGGTCAGGCTACGAGAGGTCAATGTATGGCCTGATTCTAAAGATACAAGATGTCCCCGGGACTCCATTGTGTTCCTTCACGGAGAACGGGCTGCGCTAATCATGCTCCCAGCTCGGCGATTCCTTCCCTCGCTCTGCCGTTTCATTAAGAAGTTTCATATACGAGTCACAAGTGTGCAGATTCCATCGTCTGACGATGAATATTATAATTGTGTGTGAAATCACCAGCCAAATGTTCCCATTAGGAATGAGAAATCCACAAAGTGTGGGATTAGAGGGATCTGAATGGACAGCGCGCTGCTTCTCATAGATTACAACAGACAGTCCAGGAAATACAAGAGTCTGCGTAGAGACAGAGATGTCACAGAGATGCTCAGGCTGCTCTGGGGTGCCAGGATGACACCGGAGGTCAATGGGTGACATTGGAAGCACAGGAGGCACTAGAGATGCAGAAGACACTGGAGATAGAGGAATGAAGGAGTCATTGGAGATGCAGAGGTGAGGGAGTCACTGGAGACTTAGGAGTCATTGGAGATGCAGAGGTGCAGGAGTCACTGGAGACTCAGGAGTCATCGGAGATGCAGAGGTGAGGGAGTCACTGGAGACTCAGGAGTCATTGGAGATGAAGAGGTGCAGGAGTCACTGGAGACTTAGGAGGCATTGGAGATGCAGAGGTGATGGAGTCACTGGAGACTCAGGAGTCATTGGAGATGCAGAGGTGATGGAGTCATTGGAGATGCAGAGGTGATGGAGTCACTGGAGACTCAGGAGTCATCGGAGATGCAGAGGTGATGGAGTCACTGGAGACTCCGGAGTCATCGGAGATGCAGAGGTGATGGAGTCACTGGAGACTCCGGAGTCATTGGAGATGCAGAGGTGAGGGAGTCACTGGAGACTCAGGAGTCATCGGAGATGCAGAGGTGAGGGAGTCACTGGAGACTCAGGAGTCATTGGAGATGCAGAGGTGAGGGAGTCACTGGAGACTCCGGAGTCATTGGAGATGAAGAGGTGCAGGAGTCACTGGAGACTTAGGAGGCATTGGAGATGCAGAGGTGATGGAGTCACTGGAGACTCCGGAGTCATCGGAGATGCAGAGGTGATGGAGTCACTGGAGACTCCGGAGTCATTGGAGATGCAGAGGTGAGGGAGTCACTGGAGACTCAGGAGTCATTGGAGACGCAGAGGTGAGGGAGTCACTGGAGACTCAGGAGTCATCGGAGATGCAGAGGTGAGGGAGTCACTGGAGACTCAGGAGTCATTGGAGATGCAGAGGTGAGGGAGTCACTGGAGACTCCGGAGTCATCGGAGATGCAGAGGTGAGGGAGTCACTGGAGACTCAGGAGTCATCGGAGATGCAGAGGTGAGGGAGTCACTGGAGACTCCGGAGTCATTGGAGATGCAGAGGTGAGGGAGTCACTGGAGACTCAGGAGTCATTGGAGATGCAGAGGTGAGGGAGTCACTGGAGACTCAGGAGTCATTGGAGATGCAGAGGTGAGGGAGTCACTGGAGACTCAGGAGTCATTGGAGATGCAGAGGTGCAGGAGATCGAATGCACACTGGGAGCTTCTCACAATGTGCATTAGAAGCTGCAGAGTGTCAAATAGAACTCCACCTCCTTTCCTGGCTCTAGGACGTCCAGCATCATCTAGCACTTTCCGCCCCATGCTGACTGTCCCTGGCCCCGTCCCTTTCATTCATTTGAGCCCATCTCATTTCCTGGCTGGAGGACGTCCAGCATTATCTTGTTCTTTCCTCCCCAGCCTCGCTGTTTCTGATCCCACCCCTTTCATTCATTGGATTTCATGGAGGCTCAGCATCACATGTGGGCGGTCTGCATGTAAATACAGCCTGCCTAGAAACGCCCACTTCAGAATGACACCCGCCCATAAATGTATTTTGATTTTTGCATAACCTTTCTCCCAAGAGCCAGCCCACTGCTTGAATCAGGACTGAGGGCTTTTAAGAGGAATTGGACCCTCCTACCAGATATGGTCTGCCTGCTTTGTATAGAGAAGCACAGAGACCCAGTGATGACATCACTGAACCTAAAATAGGGTATGTGGTATGTTGATGAGAGGGAGGGGAGAAGGAACCAGGGAAGGCAAAATATAGGCAGATTAAACTACAAACCCTCCCCCAATGGCCATTAATATTGAGCTGCCCCCTCCCCCCATGGCCATTAATATAGAGTTGCCCCCCCCCCATGACAATTAATATTGAATTAGTCCCCTCCCTCCATGGCCACTAATACAGAGTTGCCCCACTCCCCCCCCCCCCCCCTCCATGACCATTAATATGGAGTTTCCCCCTTCCCCCCATGGCCATTAATATAGTTTCTCCCCTCCCCCCATGGCTATTAATATAGAATTACCCCCCTCTCCTCATGCCAGTTAATATGGCATTGCTCCTCCCCCCATGACCATTAATATAAAGTAGCCCCCCTCCCCCAATGGCCATTAATATAAAGTTGGCCCACTTTCCCCCTCATGACCATTAATATGAAGTGTCCCCCTTCCCCCAATGGCCAATAATATAGAGTTCCCCCCTCCACCAATGGCCATTAATATAGTTTCTCCCCTCCCCCCATGGCTATTACTATAGAATTACCCCCCCCCCCTCATGCCTGTTACTATGGAGTTGCTCCTCCACCCATGACCATTAATATAAAGTAGCCCCCCTCCCCCAATGGCTATTAATATAGAGTTTCTCCTCTCCCCCCATGGCTATTAATATAGAATTACCCCCCTCCCCTCATGCCAGTTAACATGGAGTTGCTCCTCCCCCCATGGCCATTAATATAAAGTAGCCCCCCTCCCCCAATGGCCATTAAAATGGAGTTCCTCCCCTCCCTTCATGGCCATTAATATAGAGTTGCTCCACTTTCCCCCCAATGGCTATTAATATAGTTTCTCCTCTCCCCCCATGGCTATTAATATAGAATTACCCCCCTCCCCTCATGCCAGTTAACATGGCGTTGCTCCTCCCCCCATGACCATTAATATAAAGTAGCCCCCCTCCCCCAATGGTTATTAATATATAGTTTCTCCCGTCCCCCCTCATGGCCATTAAAATCGAGATGCCCCCTTTTGAGGATGTAACATCCTCCGCTCTTCGAGTGGAAGTCGAGGTGGAAGACTTTCCACAAGATTTTGGGGGGTATCTGTGGGAATTCGGTCCCCATTTGTGAGGTCAGGTACTGATGCTAGGCTCACAGTTGGTGTTCCAGTTGCACTGCGCAGTGCGGGACGAGTGAGCGGATCACAAGACCGGCTGAACAGAATGACTAACGTGTGTTTGTCAACTATGAGCCCGGAGCAAGGGCGGACTGACAACTCATGGGGCCCCCGGGCAATAGGGGATCATGGGGCCCCTGTGTCCTTGCCCACACTCAAAAAAAACCTATAAAAAAGGTACCAGGAGCATTTCATGGGGCCCCCTACTGACCCCGGGCCCTCGTGCAGTGCCCGAGTGCTGGAATGGTCAGTCCGCCCCTGGCCCGGAGTTCAGCTCCGTCCTCCCTAATGCGGCGGTGTCAGGACACCATTAGCGGACTATCCCTTTAAGATGGAAATGATAAAACATGGAAGTGCGGATCACACGGGAGGACAAGGACAAGTCTCCTCTCTTCAGTTATTAAAGAAGAAGAAAGGAAATTAATTACTTTAAAAAGCCTCCAACAAGACAATTTAATTTGCACTTTCGCCGGGTCGGCGTCGGTGGCGCATTTCGTCTCCTCGTCCAATCTCCCAATTAAACGGCCGGCGCACTTCTCGCCGCCCAATGACGGATAGTAATTAAGATAACAGCTGGACTTTTTTTTTCTTTATAAAATGGATTAAAAATATATTCTGATGTCCTTAAGTCCTATAACTTAATTTGCTAATGCGCACATCTGTTCTGCGGCGGACAGGACGCCATGTTGCCGCCAGACGTGAGCCGAGGGAATAATGACGCCACCCGGGGGTGTCCTCTGACTGTCTGCCACTTAAAGGGACACCACCACCTTCATGTGTCTCTCCGGTGTGAAGGGCTGACTCCGCGAGACGTTTCTGTTCCGGAGCTCCGCCCCAAATCCCATTAATAAGGTGTCGCTGGACAGCGAGTGACATCAACGCGTTAAGTACGCCCACTATGAGCTCACTGACAGAAGCACCTCCCCTTCCCACCAGGGACGGACTGACCATTGGAGCACTTTGGCACTGCCCGAGGGCCCGGGGTCAGTAGGGGGCCCCATAAAATGCCCCTGTTACCTTTTATAGGCTTTTTTGGGTGTGTGTTTTGAGTGTGGGCAAGGACACAGGGGCCCCATGATCCCCAATTGCCTGGGGGCCCCGTTAGTTGTCAGTCTGCCCCTGCTTCCCACCCATCTACTGGTCAGGCACACCCACCACAAGCCTGAACTCTTCAGCTGCTGTGCAGCAAATCTCTATAAAAAGAGATTTCCGGTCATTACCGCGGCTGAAGACGACCCGGAGCCGAGGCGGAGCTCCCCTTTATACTTCATCTATTCTATATTCTGAGGAACAGATTCCAGGAAACCTCCAAAGTCACAAAAAGATCGGATTATTGATCCAAGATGGACAGGAAGATCAATAGATAGATGGAGATTCATCAATATAATGGAGTGATATGTAAATAGACCGATCGATCAATCAGATGATAATCATATAGATAATAGACTGATACAGTATATTGTCCCCGCCCTCCCAATCATGTGATTCAGGTGTTCCAATCCCCTCCATATCATGTGATTCAGGTGTTCCAATCCCCTCCATATCATGTGATTCAGGTGTTCCAATCCCCTCCATATCATGTGATTCAGGTGTTCCAATCCCCTCCATATCATGTGATTCAGGTGTTCCAATCCCCTCCATATCATGTGATTCAGGTGTTCCAATCCCCTCCCAATCATGTGATTCTGGTGCTCCAATCCCCTCCATATCATGTGATTCAGGTGTTCCAATCCCCTCCCAATCATGTGATTCAGGTGTTCCAATCCCCTCCATATTATGTGATTTAGGTGTTCCAATCCCCTCCCAATCATGTGATTCAGGTGTTCCAATCCCCTCCATATCATGTGATTCAGGTGCTCCAATCCCCTCCATATCATGTGATTCAGGTGTTCCAATCCCCTCCCAATCAGGTGATTTGGGTGTTCCAATCCCCTCCGTATCATGTGATTCGGGTGCTCCAATCCCCTTCATATCATGTGATTCAGGTGTTCCAATCCCCTCCATATCATGTGATTCAGGTGTTCCAATCCCCTCCCAATCATGTGATTCGGGTGTTCCAATCCCATCCGTATCATGTGATTCGGGTGCTCCAATCCCCTTCATATCATGTGATTCAGGTGTTCCAATCCCCTCCATATCATGTGATTCAGGTGCTTCAATCCCCTCCATGGACACAGGTGTATACAATCAAGCCCCTAGGCATGCAGACGGCTTCTACAAACATTGGTGAAAGAATGGGTCGCTCTCAGGAGCTCAGTGACTCCAAGCGTGGTCCCGTGATAGGTGGCCACCTGGGCAATAAGTCCATCCGTGACATTTCCTGGCTACTAAATATTCCACGCTCAACTGTTAGTGGGATTATAACAAAGTGGAAGCAACTGGGAACAACAGCCACTCAGCCACCAAGTGGTAGGCCACGTCACATGACAGGGCGGGGTCAGCGCATGCTGAAGCGCACAGTGCGCAGAAGTCGCCAACTGTCTGCAGAGTCAATAGCTAAAGACCTCCAAACTTGGTGTGGCCTTCAGGTGAGCCCAACAACAGTGCGTAGAGAGCTTCATGGAATGGGTTTCCATGGCCGAGCAGCTGCATCCAAGCCTTCCATCACCAAGTGCAATGCAAAGCGTCGGATGCCGTGGTGTAAAGCACGCCGCCACTGGACTCTAGAGCAGTAGAGACGCATTCTCTGGAGTAACCAATCACGCTTCTCTGTCTGGCAATCCGATGGACGTGTCTGGGTTTGGTGGTGGCCAGGAGAATGGTACTTGCCTGACTGCATTGTGCCAAGTGTAAAGTTTGGTGGAGGGGGAATTATGGTGTGGGGGTGTTCCTCAGGGGTTGGGCTTGGCCCCCTAGTTCCAGTGAAGGGAACTCTTAAGGCAACATTTTGGACAATTTCATGTCCCCAGCTTTGTGGGAGGAGTTTGGGGATGGCCCCTTCCTGTTCCAACATGACTGCCCCCCAGTGCACAAAGCAAGGCCCATAAAGACATGGAGGAGCCAGTTTGGGGTGGAGGACCTTGACTGTCCTGCACAGAGTCCTGACCTCAACCCCATAGAACACCTTTGGGATGAATTAGAGCGGAGACTGCGAGCCAGGCCTCCTCCCCCGACATCAGTGCCTGACCTGACAAATGTGCTTCTGGAAGAATGGTCCAACCTTCCCATAGACACCCTCCTAAACCTTGTGGGGGGCCTTCCCAGAAGAGTTGAAGCTGTTATAGCTGCAAAGGGCGGGGCCAACTCAATACTGAACCCTACGGACTAAGACTGGGAGGCCATTAAAGGTCATGTGTGTGGAAAGGGCGGGGCCAACTCAATACTGAACCCTACGGACTAAGACTGGGGGGCCATTAAAGGTCATGTGTGTGGAAAGGGCGGGGCCAACTCAATACTGAACCCTACGGACTAAGACTGGGGGCCATTAAAGGTCATGTGTGTGGGAAGGGCGGGGCCAACTCAATATTGAACCCTACGGACTAAGACTGGGGGGCCATTAAAGGTCATGTGCGTAGAAAGGGCGGGGCCAACTCAATATGGAACCCTATGGACCTAGACTGGGGGGGCATTAAAGGTCATGTGTGTGGAAAGGGCGGGGCCAACTCAATATTGAACCCTACGGACTAAGACTGGGGGGGCCATTAAAGGTCATGTGAGTGGAAAGGGCGGGGCCAACTCAATATCGAACCCTACGGACTAAGACTGGGGGGGCCATTAAAGGTCATGTGTGTGGAAAGGTCGGCAGCCCGATACTTGGGGCAATATAGTGTAGATAGATAGATAGCTAGATAGATGATAGGTGGGTAGGTAGGTAGATGATAGGTAGATAGATGATAGATAGGTAGGTACATAGATGATAGGTAGGTAGATGATAGATAGATAGATAGGTAGATAGATGATAGGTAGGTAGGTAGATAGATGGTAGGTAGGTAGATAGATGGTAGGTAGATAGATGATAGGTATGTAGGTAGATAGATGATAGGTAGGTAGGTAGGTGGATAAATGGTAGGAAGGTAGGTAGGTAGATGGTAGGTAGGTAGATGATAGGTAGGTAGGTATAAAGATGGTAGGTAGGTAGATAGATGATAGGTAGGTAGATGATAGGTATATAGATGATAGGTAGGTAGGTAGATAGATGGTAGGTAGGTAGATGGTAGGTAGGTAGATAGATGGTAGGTAGGTAGATGGTAGGTAGATAGATGATAGGTATGTAGTTAGATGATAGGTAGGTAGATAGATGATAGGTAGGTAGATAGATGATAGGTAGGTAGATAGGTAGGTAGATAGATAGATAGATGATAGGTAGATAGATGATAGGTAGATAGATAGATAGATAGATAGATAGATAGATAGATAGATGATAGGTAGATAGATGATAGGTAGGTATGTAGATAGTTAGGTAGATAGATGGTAGGTAGGTATGTAGATAGGTAGATGGTAGGTAGATAGATGATAGGTAGGTATGTAGATAGGTAGGTAGATAGATGGTAGGTAGATAGATGATAGGTAGGTATGTAGATAGTTAGGTAGATAGATGGTAGGTAGGTATGTAGATAGGTAGATGGTAGGTAGATAGATGATAGGTAGGTAGATAGATGATAGGTATGTAGTTAGATGATAGGTAGGTAGATAGATGATAGGTATGTAGTTAGATGATAGGTAGGTAGATAGATGATAGGTAGGTAGATAGGTAGGTAGATAGATAGATAGATGATAGGTAGATAGATGATAGGTAGGTATGTAGATAGGTAGGTAGGTAGATGGTAGGTAGATAGATGATAGGTAGGTATGTAGATAGGTAGGTAGATGGTAGGTAGATAGATGATAGGTAGGTATGTAGATAGGTAGGTAGGTAGATGGTAGGTAGATAGATGATAGGTAGATGGTAGGTAGGTAGGTAGGTGGATGTCGGTCTCTGGGTATGTTCCCCTGTAGGAGGGACTCCTCCGGTTCCCATGGACGGTGGTGGTCGGTCTTGTTCCTCCTGAGTGGGTTCCTGCTCTCCGGATCTATCGATCGATGTCTTCTCTGGGATTGGATGCCCTTTTTGCTGGCGGGGGTGGGGCCCGCATCGCTCGGATAAATGGCTGTTTGATCAGCCGAGGCCGGGATGGATTTAGGACGAAGTCATTACAGAACGATCGATCCCGAGGTCGCTGTGCGATGAGCTTAACATCCCGGATGAAGTTAATAAATATACATTAGAAGCCGCAACAAACAGCTGGACGCTCTAATGGGCCGTCTCCCCGAGAACCGCCGCAATTACCGCCCCGGAGGAGACGACGCAGGACGGACATGACACAGCGAACGATATATACTCCAGGTGTGTGTATACAGAGTATATATATTGTATACTCCTCTCTGCATGTGTGCTGCTCTCAGTCTCTTAATATCTACCAGAGCGCAATGTGACAGCAAAGAGGACCTGTCAGTATCGTCTCCATGGATACATTCCTGAGATGTCACAATTTGCAACAAAAGCAGCATTTTTCAGAAAAGCTCCGCCTTTTATCATTAAAAAGCTGCTGTTCATGACTCTGCCTAGGCTGAGATGATGTCATCAGTCTGCTGCAGGCGGGAAGAAGCAGTCTCCTCCCCCAGTGATCAGACTGTACATTGTAACTTTGTAGAAGGAGGAGGAGTCATTTCCTCAGTCTCCCCTCCCCCAGTGATCAGACTGTACATTGTAACTTTGTAGAAGGAGGAGGCATTTCCTCAGTCTCCTCCCCCAGTGATCAGACTGTACATTGTAACTTTGTAGAAGGAGGAGGAAGTATTTCCTCAGTCTCCCCTCCCCCAGTGATTAGACTGTACATTGTAACTTTGTAGAAGGAGGAGGCATTTCCTCAGTCCCCTCCCCCAGTGGTCGGACTGTACATTGTAACTTTGTAGAAAGAGGAGGAGTCATTTCCTCAGTCCCCTCCCCCAGTGATCAGAATGTACATTGTAACTTTGTAGAAGGAGGAGGAGTCATTTCCTCAGTCTCCCCTCCCCCAGTGATCAGACTGTACATAGTAACTTTGTAGAAGGATGAGGAGTCATTTCCTCAGTCCCCCCTCCCCCAGTGATCAGACTGTACATTGTAACTTTGTAGAAGGAGGAGGAGGCATTTCCTCAGTCTCCCCTCCCCCAGTGATCAGACTGTACATTGTAACTTTGTAGAAGGATGAGGAGTCATTTCCTCAGTCCCCCCCTCCCCCAGTGATCAGACTGTACATTGTAACTTTGTAGAAGGAGGAAGCATTTCTTCAGTCTCCCCTCCCTCAGTGATCAGACTGTACATTGTAACTTTGTAGAAAGAGGAGGAGTCATTTCCTCAGTCCCCTCCCCCAGTGATCAGACTGTACATTGTAACTTTGTAGAAGGAGGAGTCTGGGGTAAGTGACCCTTCTGCCCCCCCATCCCTCGACTTAGCTCTAATGAAAGGGGCGGGGCCAGGGACAGTCAGGCTCCATGATTGAAAGAACTGACATCCAATGAATGATAGAGGCGGGGCCAGGCACAGTTGGGGAGGGGGGAAGGGCTCTGGAAATGTCAGGAAAGGAGGCGGGCTCTGTATGGAGCTGGGGGAGGGAGTTAAAGGTGAAGTTTAACCCTTCAGCTGTAACTTGCAAGCACTGGGAGGAGCTATGCAAATATCAAAATGCCTTGATGGGCAGGTGTCTGGGGGAGAGGGTGTTCCTAGGCTGGCTGTATTTGCATAGGCAACGCCCACATGTGATGCTGACCCTCCATGATTGAATGAACTGAAATCCAATGAATAAAAGGGGCGGGGCCAGGGATATTCAGGCTGAGTCATTGAGTCTGGGGCGAGTGTCCCGTCTGCCCCCCCTCTTGACTTGGCTCGAATGAAAGGGGCGGAGCCAGGGAAGTCAGCCCTCATGATTAAAAGATCAGAAAATTAAATGAACAAAAGGGGCGGGGCCAGCGAGTTTGGGACGACTTCCCCTTCTGCCCCCCCCCCACCCCCTTGACTTTAATGAAAGGGGCGGGGCCATGGACAGTAGGGGTGGGGCAGAATGAGCTAGACGCTCTCCATACTGTATGGAGGAGCAGCGTTGTCACCCCTGAACAGTGTGTTAGGACTACAATACACCTCCCCCTTTCCTTTGTATAGATACCGGCCAATCACAGAGATCCGTTCCCCGCCCACCCCCCCCCCCCCCCCCGACAGATCCCGGCTCTCCTCCTTTCCATCATTAGGAAAGTTCCAGGAGAAATTCAGCAGCGGAACGCGTCCCGCAGAATCCGCATCACATGACGTCCTATACGCTCCGAGCGATCAATTAACCCCGGGTCAGCGCAGATAACGATCCGCCTCCATCTTTGTTTAATACCTTTTTCCATTAGTGAGAGACGGCGAGGAGATCGGTATCTGCAGGAGGATCGCAGAGCATGCCGGAGCGTCTGAGGATCTGATGTATACTGTATATACGGCGGGGACCCCCGATACTGAGGGGTATATACGGCGGGGACCCCCGATACTGAGGGGTATATACGGCGGGGACCCCCAATACTGAGGGGTATATACTATATATACGGCAGGGACCCCCGATACTGAGGGGTATATACGGCGGGGACCCCCGATACTGAGGGGTATATACTGTATATACAGCGGGGACCCCCGATACTGAGGGGTATATACGGCGGGGACCCCCGATACTGAGGGGTATATACGGCGGGGACCCCCGATACTGAGGGGTATATACTGTATATACGGCAAGGACCCCCGATACTGAGGGGTATATACTGTATATACGGCGGGGACCCCCGATACTGAGGGGTATATACGGCGGGGACCCCCGATACTGAGGGGTATATACTGTATATACGGCGGGGACCCCCGATACTGAGGGGTATATACGGCGGGGTCCCCCGATACTGAGGGGTATATACTGTATATACGGCGGGGACCCCCGATACTGAGGAGTATATACTGTATATACGGCGGGGACCCCCGATACTGAGGGGTATATACTGTATATACGGCGGGGACCCCCATACTGAGGAGTATATACTGTATATACGGCGGGGACCCCCGATACTGAGGGGTATATACTGTATATACGGCGGGGACCCCCATACTGAGGAGTATATACTGTATGTACGGCGGGGACCCCCAATACAGAGGGGTATATACTGATGTCTCTGGTCATCCCCTGTACTGTGTCTGCAGTCTCTGGTCATCTCCTGTATTATGTCTGCAGTCTCTGGTCATCTCCTGTATTATGTCCGCAGTCTCTGGTCATCTCCTGTATTATGTCTGCAGTCTCTGGTCATCTCCTGTATTATGTCTGCAGTCTCTGGTCATCTCCTGTATTATGTCTGCAGTCTCTGGTCATCTCCTGTATTATGTCCGCAGTCTCTGGTCATCTCCTGTATTATGTCTGCAGTCTCTGGTCATCTCCTGTACTGTGTCTGCAGTCTCTGGTCATCTCCTGTACTATGTCTGCAGTCTCTGGTCATCTCCTGTATTATGTCCGCAGTCTCTGGTCATCTCCTGTATTATGTCTGCAGTCTCTGGTCATCTCCTGTATTATGTCTGCAGTCTCTGGTCATCTCCTGTACTGTGTCTGCAGTCTCTGGTCATCTCCTGTATTATGTCCGCAGTCTCTGGTCATCTCCTGTACTATGTCCGCAGTCTCTGGTCATCTTCTGTACTGTGTCCGCAGTCTCTGGTCATCTCCTGTACTGTGTCCGCAGTCTCTGGTCATCTCCTGTACTGTGTCCGCAGTCTCTGGTCATCTCCTGTACTATGTCCGCAGTCTCTGGTCATCTCCTGTACTGTGTCCGCAGTCTCTGGTCATCTCCTGTATTATGTCTGCAGTCTCTGGTCATCTCCTGTACTGTGTCCGCAGTCTCTGGTCATCTCCTGTACTATGTCCGCAGTCTCTGGTCATCCCTGTACTGTCCGCAGTCTCTGGTCATCTCCTGTACTGTGTCCGCAGTCTCTGGTCATCTCCTGTACTGTGTCTGCAGTCTCTGGTCATCTCCTGTACTGTGTCCGCAGTCTCTGGTCATCTCCTGTACTGTTTTTAGTCTCTGACCGTCTCCTGCAGTATTACATATGCTGATTGCAATGTGTGGCCCTTTGGTGACACCAGGGGCCCCTGCTGTGGTTCTCTTGACCAGCTTTGCTGTGAGCGTTTGGTGGTGGATCCGGCGCTCTGTCCATGAACGCTCCCCCGGTGTCTCACTCCTGGCCAGTGGATGGTGTTACTTTGTTGCGTTGTGTGATGTCGGTTTTGTCTGGGACCCTGCAGTTGTTTTCTGTCCTCAGCACAGCGCCTCCTCCGTCCTCCCCTACAAATGTCTGCAGGGTTATCGCTACATTGTTCCCTCACCAAATCCTGAGCCAGGCCGGAGATGAAGGAGGAGGAGGCATTTCCTCAGTCTCCCCTCCCCCCAGTGATCAGACTGTACATTGTAACTTTGTAGAAGGAGGAGGAGGCATTTCCTCAGTCTCCCCTCCCCCAGTGATCAGACTGTACATTGTAACTTTGTAGAAGGGGGAGGAGTCATTTCCTCAGTCTCCCCTCCCCCAGTGATCAGACTGTACATTGTAACTTTGTAGAAGGGGGAGGAGTCATTTCCTCAGTCTCCCCTCCCCCAGTGATCAGACTGTACATTGTAACTTTGTAGAAGGAGGAGGAGGCATTTCCTCAGTTTCCCCTCCCCCAGTGATCAGACTGTACATTGTAACTTTGTAGAAGAAGGAGGCGGCATTTCCTCAGTCTCCCCTCCCCCAGTGATCAGACTGTACATTGTAACTTTGTAGAAGAAGGAGGCGGCATTTCCTCAGTCTCCCCTCCCCCAGTGATCAGACTGTACCAAGGGCGGACTGAGCATTTGGAAACTCAGGCACTGCCCGAGGGCCTGGGGTCAGTAGGGGGCCCCATGAGATGCCCCTGGTACCTTTTTCATAGGGTTTTTTGTTTGGGCAAGGACACAGGGGCCCCATGATCCCCTATTGCCCGGGGGCCCCATGAGTTGTCAGTCCGCTCCTGGTGTACTAGTGTACCTTTGCAGAGAGGCTGCAGTCAGGGGCTGATCTGCGTCAGACATTTGTGAACACGGCCAGGAACTGCACAGGCACCAGGATTTCCATGATTCTGTCATCTCAGTCCAGGAGGTAGATGGTGACACCGGATGATGCCGGAACAAAGATGGTGCCGCCCTTCTGGAGAGAACAGCAGATGGCGGTGTTGTCAGGGGGAGTCCTGCGCTCTCTGTGAGAGGTTCTGTATATATAATATATACACCCGGAAGGGTGTCACTGACACATTACTCAGCATGCTACGTCCTGTATCCAGGGGCGGACTGACAACTCATGGGGCCCCCGGGCAATAGGGGATCATGGGGCCCAAACTCAAAAAAGCATATGAAAAAGGTACCAGGGGCATCTCATGGGGCCCCCTACTGACCCCGGTCAGTATCTGATGACAGGTCCACTTTGACAAATTGACCCCCAAGCGACCCTCCCACCGAATTCCTGACACCTGACTATTTTCCAATGACACCATTCCATCGCCGTCCTCCAACTTCCCGCAGCCCCGTCTCCCGCGGCAACACAAGAGGCGCTCGGCGGCGCGCCGCGTGTTATTAGCCTCGGCAAAGAGTAATATTTTGTTCAAACAAGGGGCCGGCGCAGACAGCGGTCTGAGAGAAAAACTGCAAGTTTAATTTAAAAAAAAAAAAAAAAAAAAAGCGCGAGCCAATAAGCTCGCCAAATAGCGCGGCGCGAGAGAAAATTACCCGTCTCCGGGGAGGAAGGAAAAAAGTGGAAAGACTTAAGAAATTTATAAATGTAATCTCGCCGTGGAAATTAGACATCAACCCCGAGAAACGGAGGAACACAAAAGAAATATTACTGTCCACTTTTTAAATCAATAGAACGGCGCGCGGCGGCGGCGTCACCATGGCAACCCGACTACAAAGAATAAAGCAATTCGTATTATATGAAAATAAAATCACAGCCCGCAGCTCCGGCTTTATTACAGCGCGTTGATAGATCGCCGACGCGGATTTATCTGAAATATTGCTTTTCAAATCAATCATTTCATGAATGTACAAATTTCACCCCCGCTTGTCGGCTGCAGGAATTTAAGCAAATAATAATAAAAAAGCAAAAAAAAACAAAAAAAAAACAGGACATTGGAGGCCGCCGCGACTTTTTTTTCTTTTCTTTTTTTTTTTTACTTAAATCAATCATTTCATGAATGAACAAATTTCACCTCGCTTGTCGGGCTGCAAGAATGTAACCAAATAATAATAATAATAATTTAAAAAATAATAATAATAATTTAAAAAATAATATTAATAATAATAATAATAATAAAAAAAAAAATAATAATGATAAAAAAAAGACGACATTGGAGGCTGCCACGACTTTTTTTTTTTACTTAAATCACTCATTTCATGAATGTACAAATTTCACCTCGCTTGTTGGGCTGCAAGAATTGAAGCAAATAATAATAATAATAATAATAATAATAATAATAAAAAAAAAAAATAATAAAAAAAAGGACATTGGAGGCCGCCACGACTTTTTTAAATTTTTTTTTTTTTTTACTTAAATCAATCATTTCATGAATGAACAAATTTCACCCCGCTTGTCGGGCTGGAAGAATGTAACCAAATAATAATAATAATAATAATAATAATAATTTAAAAAATAATAATAATAATAATAAAAAAAAAAATAATAAAAAAAAGGACATTGGAGGCCGCCGCGACTTTTTTTTTTCTTTTCTTTTTTTTTTTTACTTAAATCAATCATTTCATGAATGAACAAATTTCACCTCGCTTGTCGGGCTGGAAGAATGTAACCAAATAATAATAATAATAATTTAAAAAATAATAATAATAATTTAAAAAATAATATTAATAATAATAAAAAAAAAAAATAATAATGATAAAGAAAAGACGACATTGGAGGCTGCCACAACTTTTTTTTTTTTACTTAAATCACTCATTTCATGAATGTACAAATTTCTCCCCGCTTGTCGCGCTGCAAGAATTTAAGCAAATAATAATAAAAAAGCAAAAAAACAAAAAAAAAACAGGACATTGGAGGCCGCCGCGACTTTTTTTTCTTTTCTTTTTTTTTTTACTTAAATCAATCATTTCATGAATGAACAAATTTCACCTCGCTTGTCGGGCTGCAAGAATGTAACCAAATAATAATAATAATAATTTAAAAAATAATAATAATAATTTAAAAAATAATATTAATAATAATAATAATAATAAAAAAAAAAATAATAATGATAAAAAAAAGACGACATTGGAGGCTGCCACGACTTTTTTTTTTTACTTAAATCACTCATTTCATGAATGTACAAATTTCACCTCGCTTGTTGGGCTGCAAGAATTGAAGCAAATAATAATAATAATAATAATAATAATAATAAAAAAAAAAAATAATAAAAAAAAGGACATTGGAGGCCGCCACGACTTTTTTAAATTTTTTTTTTTTTTTACTTAAATCAATCATTTCATGAATGAACAAATTTCACCCCGCTTGTCGGGCTGGAAGAATGTAACCAAATAATAATAATAATAATAATAATAATAATTTAAAAAATAATAATAATAATAATAAAAAAAAAAATAATAAAAAAAAGGACATTGGAGGCCGCCGCGACTTTTTTTTTTCTTTTCTTTTTTTTTTTTACTTAAATCAATCATTTCATGAATGAACAAATTTCACCTCGCTTGTCGGGCTGGAAGAATGTAACCAAATAATAATAATAATAATTTAAAAAATAATAATAATAATTTAAAAAATAATATTAATAATAATAAAAAAAAAAAATAATAATGATAAAGAAAAGACGACATTGGAGGCTGCCACAACTTTTTTTTTTTTACTTAAATCACTCATTTCATGAATGTACAAATTTCTCCCCGCTTGTCGCGCTGCAAGAATTTAAGCAAATAATAATAAAAAAGCAAAAAAACAAAAAAAAAACAGGACATTGGAGGCCGCCGCGACTTTTTTTTCTTTTCTTTTTTTTTTTACTTAAATCAATCATTTCATGAATGAACAAATTTCACCTCACTTGTCGGGCTGGAAGAATGTAACCAAATAATAATAATAATAATAATAATTTAAATAATAATAATAATAATAATAATTTAAATAATAATAATAATAATTAAAAAAAAAAAAATAATAATAAAATAAAATAATAATGATAAAAAAAGACGACATTGGAGGCCGCCACAACTTTTTTTTTTTTTACTTAAATCACTCATTTCATGAATGTACAAATTTCACCACGCTTGTCGGCTGCAAGAATTTAAGCAAATAATAATAAAAAAGCAAAAAAACAAAACAAAAAAAAAACAGGACATTGGAGACCGCCGCGACTTTTTTTTTTCTTTTTTTTTTTTACTTAAATCAATCATTTCATGAATGAACAAATTTCACCTCGCTTGTCGGGCTGGAAGAATGTAACCAAATAATAATAATAATAATTTAAAAAATAATAATAATAATTTAAAAAATAATATTAATAATAATAAAAAAAAAAAAATAATAATGATAAAGAAAAGACGACATTGGAGGCTGCCACAACTTTTTTTTTTTTACTTAAATCACTCATTTCATGAATGTACAAATTTCTCCCCGCTTGTCGCGCTGCAAGAATTTAAGCAAATAATAATAAAAAAGCAAAAAAACAAAAAAAAAACAGGACATTGGAGGCCGCCGCGACTTTTTTTTCTTTTCTTTTTTTTTTTACTTAAATCAATCATTTCATGAATGAACAAATTTCACCTCACTTGTCGGGCTGGAAGAATGTAACCAAATAATAATAATAATAATAATAATAATTTAAAAAATAATATTAATAATAATAATTTAAAAAATAATAATAATAATAATAATAATAATAAAAAAAATAATAATAATGATAAAAAAAAGACAACATTGGAGGCTGCCACGACTTTTTTTTTTTACTTAAATCACTCATTTCATGAATGTACAAATTTCACCACGCTTGTCGGCTGCAAGAATTGAAGCAAATAATAATAATAATAATAATAATAATAATAAAAAAAAAATAATAAAAAAAAGGACATTGGAGGCCGCCACGACTTTTTTTAATTTTTTTTTTTTTTTACTTAAATCAATCATTTCATGAATGAACAAATTTCACCCCGCTTGTCGGGCTGGAAGAATGTAACCAAATAATAATAATAATAATAATAATAATAATTTAAAAAATAATAATAATAATAATAAAATAAAATAATAATGATAAAAAAGACGACATTGGAGGCTGCCACGACTTTTTTTTTTTTACTTAAATCACTCATTTCATGAATGAACAAATTTCACCTCGCTTGTCGGGCTGGAAGAATGTAACCAAATAATAATAATAATAATAATAATAATTTAAAAAATAATAATAATAATAATAAAAAAAAAAATAATAAAAAAAAGGACATTGGAGGCCGCTGCGACTTTTTTTTTTCTTTTCTTTTTTTTTTTTTACTTAAATCAATCATTTCATGAATGAACAAATTTCACCTCGCATGTCGGGCTGGAAGAATGTAACCAAATAATAATAATAATAATTTAAAAAATAATAATAATAATTTAAAAAATAATATTAATAATAATAATAAAAAAAAAAAAAATAATAATAATGATAAAAAAAAGACGACATTGGAGGCTGCCACAACTTTTTTTTTTTTACTTAAATCACTCATTTCATGAATGTACAAATTTCACCCCGCTTGTCAGGCTGGAAGAATTTAAGCAAATAATAATAATAATAATAATAATAATAAAAAAAAATAATAAAAAAGGACATTGGAGGCCGCCACGACTTTTTTTTAATTTTTTTTTTTTTTTACTTAAATCAATCATTTCATGAATGTACAAATTTCACCCCGCTTGTTGGGCTGCAAGAATTTAAGCAAATAATAATAAAAAAGCAAAAAAACAAAAAAAAAAAACCAGGACATTGGAGGCCGCCGCGACTTTTTTTTTTCTTTTCTTTTTTTTTTTACTTAAATCAATCATTTCATGAATGAACAAATTTCACCCCGCTTGTCGGGCTGAAAGAATGTAACCAAATAATAATAATAATAATTTAAATAATAATAATAATTTAAAAAATAATAATAATAATAAAAAAAAAATAATAATGATAAAAAAAGACGATTATTGGAGGCTGCCACGACTTTTTTTTTTTTACTTAAATCACTCATTTCATGAATGAACAAATTTCACCACGCTTGTCGGGCTGGAAGAATGTAACCAAATAATAAAAATAATAATAATAATAATAATAATTTAAAAAATAATAATAATAATAATAATAAAATAAAATAATAATGATAAAAAAAGACGACATTGGAGGCTGCCACGACTTTTTTTTTTTTACTTAAATCACTCATTTCAAGAATGTACAAATTTCAACCCGCTTGTCGGCTGCAAGAATTTAAGCAAATAATAATAAAAAAGCAAAAAAAAAAAACAGGACATTGGAGGCCGCCGCGACTTTTTTTTTTCTTTTCTTTTTTTTTTTTTACTTAAATCACTCATTTCATGAATGAACAAATTTCACCTCGCTTGTCGGGCTGCAAGAATTTAAGCAAATAATAATAATAATAATAATAAAAAAAATAATAATAAAAAAAAGGACATTGGAGGCCGCCACGACTTTTTTTTAATTTTTTTTTTTTTTTACTTAAATCAATCATTTCATGAATGTACAAATTTCACCTCGCTTGTCGGCTGCAAGAATTTAAGCAAATAATAATAAAAAAGCAAAAAAAAAAACAAAAAAAAAACCAGGACATTGGAGGCCGCCGCGACTTTTTTTTCTTTTCTTTTTTTTTTTTTTACTTAAATCAATCATTTCATGAATGTACAAATTTCAACCCGCTTGTCGGCTGCAAGAATTTAAGCAAATAATGATAAAAAAACAAAAAAACAAAAAAAAAAAACAGGACATTGGAGGCCGCCGCGACTTTTTTTTTTCTTTTCTTTTTTTTTTTTTACTTAAATCAATCATTTCATGAATGAACAAATTTCACCTCGCTTGTTGGGCTGGAAGAATTTAAGCAAATAATAATAATAATAAAAAAAAAAAAAATAATAATAAAAAAAAGGACATTGGAGGCCGCCACGACTTTTTTTTAATTTTTTTTTTTTTTTACTTAAATCAATCATTTCATGAATGTACAAATTTCACCCCGCTTGTCGGCTGCAAGAATTTAAGCAAATAATAATAAAAAAGCAAAAAAAAAAACAAAAAAAAAAACAGGACATTGGAGGCCGCCGCGACTTTTTTTTTTTTTTTTTTTTTTTTTACTTAAATCAATCATTTCAAGAATGTACAAATTTCAACCCGCTTGTCGGCTGCAAGAATTTAAGCAAATAATGATAAAAAAACAAAAAAACAAAAAAAAAAAACAGGACATTGGAGGCCGCCGCGACTTTTTTTTTTCTTTTCTTTTTTTTTTTTTACTTAAATCAATCATTTCATGAATGAACAAATTTCACCTCGCTTGTTGGGCTGGAAGAATTTAAGCAAATAATAATAATAATAAAAAAAAAAAAAATAATAATAAAAAAAAGGACATTGGAGGCCGCCACGACTTTTTTTTAATTTTTTTTTTTTTTTACTTAAATCAATCATTTCATGAATGTACAAATTTCACCCCGCTTGTCGGCTGCAAGAATTTAAGCAAATAATAATAAAAAAGCAAAAAAAAAAACAAAAAAAAAAACAGGACATTGGAGGCCGCCGCGACTTTTTTTTCTTTTTTTTTTTACTTAAATCAATCATTTCATGAATGAACAAATTTCACCTCACTTGTCTCGAGCTGGAAGAATGTAACCAAATAATAATAATAATAATTTAAAAAATAATAATAATAATAATTTAAAAAATAATAATAATAATAAAAAAAAAATAATGATAAAAAAAAAAACGACATTGGAGGCTGCCACGACTTTTTTTTAATTTTTTTTTTTTTTTACTTAAATCACTCATTTCATGAATGTACAAATTTCACCCCGCTTGTCAAGCTGGAAGAATTTAAGCAAATAATAATAAAAAAAAAACTAAAAAAAAACAAAACAGGACATTGGAGGCTGCTGCAACTTTTTTTTTTTTGTTTTTTCTTTTTTTTTTAAATTAAATCAATCATTTCATGAATGTACAAATTTTTGCCCCGCTTGTCGCGCTGCAAGAATTTAAGCAAATAATAATAAAAAAGCAAAAAAACAAAAAAACACAGGACATTGGAGGCCGCCGCGACTTTTTTTTTTCTTTTCTTTTTTTTTTTTTACTTAAATCAATCATTTCATGAATGTACAAGTCTCACCCCGCTTGTCGGGCTGGAAGAATTTAAGCAAATATTTAAAAAAAAAAAAAAAACATTGGAGTTCGCCGCAACTTTTTTTTATTTTTTCTTTTCTTTTTTTCTTTTCTTTTTTTTAATAATAAAAAAAAATAATAATAAAAAAAAAAACGACATTGGAGGCTGCCACGACTTTTTTTTTTTTTTTTTTTTACTTAAATCAATCATTTCATGAATGTACAAATTTCACCCCGCTTGTCTCGAGCTGGAAGAATTTAAGCAAACAAAAAAAAAAAATAAACAGGACATCAGTCCGTCACGACTTTTTTTTTTTTCTTTTTTTACTTAAATTAATAATTTCATGAATGTACAAATTTTCGTCCCGCTTGTCAGGCTGGGAGAATTTAAGCAAATAATAATAAAAAAAATAATTAAAAAAAAATAATAAAAACAAATTGCAGCAGCCTCCAATGTCCTGTTTTGTTTTTTTTTTAGTTTTTTTTTTTTATTATTTGCTTAAATTCTTCCAGCCCAACAAGCGAGGTGAAATTTGTACATTCATGAAATGATTGATTTAAGTAAAAAAAAAAAAAAAAAGAAAAGAAAAGAAAAAACCAGGACATTGGAGGCCGCCGCAACTTTTTTTTCTTTTTTTTTTTTTCTACTTAAATCAATCATTTCATGAATGTACAAATTTCACCCCGCTTGTTGGGCTGGAAGAATTTAAGCAAATATTAATAAAAAAACAAAAACAAAAAAACAAAAAAAACAGGACATTAAAGGCCGCCGCAACTTTTTTTTCTTTTCAGGACATTGGAGGCTGCTGCAACTTTTTTTTTTTCATTTTCTTTTCTTTTTTTTTTTTTTTTTTTTTAAATTAAATCAATCATTTCATGAATGTACAAATTTCACCTCGCTTGTCTCAAGCTGGAAGAATTTAAGCAAACAAAAAAAATAAAAATTAAAAAAAAAACAGGACATTGGAGTCCGTCACAACTTTTTTTTTCTCTTTCTTTTTTTTTTTTTTTTACTTAAATTAATCATTTCATGAATGTACAAATTTTCGTCCTGCTTGTCAGGCTGGGAGAATTTAAGCAAATAATAATAAAAAAAAAATAAAAAAAAGTCACGGTGGCCTCCAATGTCCTGTTTTTTTTTTTATTTTTATAATTTTTTTTAATTATTATTTGCTTAAATTCTTCCAGCCCGACAAGCGGGGCGAAAATTTGTACATTCATGAAATGATTGATTTAAGTAAAAAAAAAAAGAAAAGAAAACGAAAAAAAAAAAAATTGCAGCAGCCTCCAATGTCCTGTTTTGTTTTTTTTTAGTTTTTTTTTTTTATTATTTGCTTAAATTCTTCCAGCCCGACAAGCGAGGTGAAATTTGTACATTCATGAAATGAGTGATTAAAGTAAAAAAAAAGAAAAGAAAAAAAGTAGTGGCGGCCTTCAATGTCCTGTTTTTTTTAAAATTTTTTTTATTATTATTTGCTTAAATTCTTCCAGCCTAACAAGCGGGGTGAAACTTGTAGATTCATGAAATGAGTGATTTAAGTAAAAAAAAGAAAAGAAAAAAAAAAAGAAAAGAAAAAAAGTTGCGGCGGCCTCCAATGTCCTGGTTTTTTTTTTTTCTTTTTTTTTTTTACCTAAATCAATAATTTCATGAATGTACACATTTTCACCCCGCTTTTCAGGCTGGAAGAACTTAAGCAAATAATAATAAAAAATAAATAAATAAATAAAAAACAGGACATTGGAGGCCGCCGCAACTTTTTATTCTTTTCTTTTTTTTTTTTTTACTTAAATCAGTCATTTCATGAATGTACAAATTTCACCTCACTTGTTGGGCTGGAAGAATTTAAGCAAATAATAAAAAATACTAAAAAAAAACAAAACAGGACATTGGAGGCAGCTGCAACTTTTTTTTTTCGTTTTTTTTTTTTTTTTTTAATTAAATCAATAATTTCATGAATGTACAAATTTTTGCCCCGCTTGTCGGGCTGGAAGAATTTAAGCAAATAATTAAAAAAAAAAAAAAACATTGGAGTTCGCCGCAACTTTTTTTAAATTTTTTAAATTTTTTTTTTACTTAAATCAATCATTTCATGAATGTACAAATTTTACCCCGCTTGTCGGGCTGGAAGAATTTAGGCAAATAATAATATAAAAAATTAAAAAAAAACAAAAAAAACAGGACATTGAAGGCCGCCGCTACTTTTTTTCTTTTTTTTACTTAAATCAATCATTTCATGAATGTACAAATTTCCGCCTCGCTTGTCGGGCTGGAAGAATTTAAGCAAATAATTAAAAAAAAACAAAAAAAAAAACATTGGAGTTCGCCGCAACTTTTTTAAATTTTTTAAATTTTTTTTTTCCTTAAATCAATCATTTCATGAATGTACAAATTTCACCCCGCTTGTCGGGCTGGCAGAATTTAAGCATATAATAAAAAAATAAATAATAATAAAAAAAAAACAGGACATTGGAGGCCGCTGTGACTTTTTTAAAATGTTTTATTTCTCCCCGCTTGTCAGGCTGAAAGAATTTAAGCAAATAATTAAAAAAAAAAAAAAAAAACAGGACATTGGAGGCCACTGCTACTTTTTTTTTTTTTTTTTACTTAAATCAATAATTTCATGAATGTACAAATTTTCGCCCCGCTTGTCGGGCTGGAAGAATTTAAGCAAATAATTAAAAAAAAAAACAAAAAAATACATTGGAGTTCGCCGCAACTTTTTTAAAATTTTTTAAATTTTTTTTTTACTTAAATCAATAATTTCATGAATGTACAAATTTTCGCCCCGCTTGTCGGGCTGGCAGAATTTAAGCAAATAATTAAAAAAAAAAAAAAAAAAAAACATTGGAGTTCGCCGCAACTTTTTTTTATTTTTTTTATTTTTTTTTTTACTTAAATCAATCATTTCATGAATGTACAAATTTTCGCCCCGCTTGTTGAGTGGGAGAATTTAAGCAAATAGTAGTAATTAAAAAAAAAACCAGGACATTGGAGGCCGCTGCAACTTTTTTTTTCTCTTTTTCTTTTCTAATTTTTTTTTTTTTTACTTAAAATCAATGATTTCATGAATGTACAAATTTCGCCCCGCTTGTCAGGCTGGAAGAATTTAAGCAAATAATAATAAAAAAAAAAAAACGACATTGGAGGCCTCTGCACTTTTTTTTTCCTTTTTATTTTCTTTTTTTTTTTTTTTTTTTTTTTTTTTTTTTTTACTTAAAGCAAAGTGAATGTTTTTAATGAGAGCCTCAAAGCAGCCGGTAAGCCAATTTCGTGTGACTGGCGTTAAGAACGTTTCGAGGCGAAGGCCGGACGAATCTAAGAGGTGCTTATTATAATCTCGCCTTTTTTTTTTTTTTTTTGCGATACGCCGCAAGTGGAGAGGGGAGGGGGGGGGGGTTCTCGCCTTCTCTGTCGATCCATTAAAAGAACATCAAAGGCAAAGAGAGAGGCGCTTTGCGAAGGGAGAGGAGTCAGGGGGGGGCTCTTCGCTACTGCGCGGCGTCTGACTGCGAAACTTATCGGGCACTTACGGCGCCGACGGAGGAGCGCAATTAATTAGGCCGAATGTACAATCTGGGGGTCACGGGGATTTACCGGTAAACGGCGTCCGTATACGGGACAATCTGATTGATCGGCCCCTCCCATCCTACGCTATTCTAATCAAACCTTCATGAAATGGGCCCCTTGGGATTAACTCCGTGCGACTCTCGCCAATTTGCGAATTTTATGCGTGTGGCGTTTTAGATATTGTTGGGTGATTTGAAGTCAAATCCCTCTTTTTTTTAAAAATGTATTTATTTCAGGTACTTATATAGCCCCATCAATGTACTCCGCGCTTTACATATATATTGTACATTCACATCAGTCCCCGCCCCCGAGGAGCGTACAATCTAAGGTCCCTAACTCACATTCATACATAGACAGACTAGGGACAATTTAGACCGGAGCCAATTCATCAACATGTCTTTTTTTTTCTTGCTAACACATGTGTGAAAAAAATGCACACCCAAATACACGGTGACAACATACGTGATTTAAAAAAAAAGTCATAATGTGTGATTTTTGTGCATAGGGCAGCCCATTCGATTGCTAAAACACACAAAAACACCTACATAGGCATGAATGGAGGCTACAGTTTATTTTATATTTATTATTTTATATTTATTATTTTATTTTGTCTTATTTTAAATTTATTTCTAGATTTAACTTTATTTTATATTTATTATTTTATTTAGTTTTATTTTATATTTATTATTTTGTCTTATTTTAAATTTATTTCTAGATTTAACTTTATTTTATATTTATTATTTTATTTAGTTTTATTTTATATTTATTATTTTGTCTTATTTTAAATTTATTTCTAGATTTAACTTTATTTTATATTTATTATTTTATTTAGTTTTATTTTATATTTATTATTTTATTTTATCTTATTTATATTATATTTATTATTTAATTTTGTTCCACTTTGCGTTTGTTAAATTTGTAATTTTATCCTGTTTCGTTTTATTTTTCTATTTATTATTTTATTTTTTAAATATATTTTAATTTATCTATTCTGTTTTATTTATTTTAAATGATTTTGTTTTTGAGTTTATTCATTTATTTACTTTAGATTTATCATTTTATTTTGTATTGTTTTATGTATTTCATATTTATTATTTTACTTTATTTTGTTTTATTTAGTTATTATTTTCTATTCATAATATTTTTTTTATTTTATATTTATTATTTCATTTTGTTTTATATGTATTATTTTATTTATTTTATCATTATATTTTATGTTTATTAGTTTATCTGGTTGTTTTGATTGGTTTCAATTTGTATTTATTATAAATGTATTATTCTATTTATTTAATTTATTGTTTAATTTTTTTTAATTTAATTTACTGTTTTATCTTGTTTTATTTTAGCATTAATATTTTATTGTTCAATCACAGTTTTATATTTATTATTCTATTTATTTAGTTTTTTATATATACTGTATATATATATATTTTTTTTTTTTTCATGTCAAATATAATAGCGGAGCTCTCTGCAAGGGACAGAAGTAATTAAATGCCGGCACGATAATCGGACGATTTTTTTTTTTTACTGTTGGTGGTAACGTTGGCCTATTGAACGACCAATTTTTTTTTTTTTTTAAAACATCCAGTTTTCGACCCGTCTATGGCCTGCATTAGTGTTGGGTTGGCATTCAGAACGAATGGCACCGCAACACGTCAGTCGGCGCGTCAATGTGTGTTACTACCATGGACAACCATGTGCTTCGGCCCCCGATGGTGACATTTCCAGTCAGCCATTTTTTTTCGCCATCCCGTCAGGGAGAATTACCGTCACTTCCTGTCTTGTAGACACAACAGGAAGTGATGGAGAATTTCCGCTCTCAGGTGTCCCCGCATTGAAACGTTTCCTGGTAACTTGGTGGATTTCCCATCCCTTTCAGTCCCAATGGCGATGGTCACCAGGAGAAGGTCCACCAAGGGTTCCAACCAGGGGTGGACTGACCATTCGAGCACTCAGGCGCTGCCTGAGGGTCCAGGGTCAGTGGGGGGCCCCATGAAATGCCCCTGGAACCTTTTTATAGGCTTTTTTGGGTGTGCTTTGAGTGTGGGCAAGGACACAGGGGCCCCATGATCCCCTATTGCCTGGGGGCCCTATGGATTGTCAGTCCGCCCTTGGTTCCAACCCTTCCACACACCGTCCATCGGCCTTACATACACTTTCATGTGTCAGTAGCACATCCGAATGTGGGCAGATCAAAGTGTTCTAGTGGGTGGAGGGGGATGGGCCTACTCAGCCGGACATCGGTGACTTCCTGTCTGGCAGTCCCATGAAGAGGACTTGGTGAGGTCCCGGATGGGATTCTAGAGGTCAATCTGCTTTGTACATGAAGAGTAGAGTCCTCCACTCTATTAGAGTTTACAGAGAATGGTCCGAAAAAGAGAAAATATCCAGTGGTGGATCCATCCGGCCTTCTATCAATGGTTCAGGCTGGAGGTGGTGGTGTCATGGTGTGGTGGATCCATCCTGCCTTGTATCAATGGTTCAGGCTGGTGGTGTCATGGTATGGTGGATCCATCTGGCCTTGTATCAATGGTTCAGGCTGGTGGTGTCATGGTGTGGTGGATCCATCCGGCCTTCTATCAAAGGTTCAGGTTGGTGGTGGTGATGTCATGGTGTGGGGGATCCATCCTGCTTTGTATCCACAGTTCAGGCTGGTGGTGGTGGTGTCATGGTGGAGGGGATCCATCCTGCCTTGTATCCACAGTTCAGGCTGGTGGTGGTGTCATGGTGTGGTGGATCCCTCCTGCCTTGTATCAATGGTTCAGGCTGGTGGTGGTGTCATGGTCTGGGGGATCCATCCTGCCTTGTATCCACAGTTCAGGCTGGTGGTGGTGGTGTCATGGTGTGGGGGATCCATCCTGCCTTGTATCAATGGTTCAGGCTGGTGGTGATGATGGTGTCATGGCGTGGGAGATCCATCCTGCCTTGTATCAATGGTTCAGGCTGGTGGTGGTGGTGTCGTGGTGTGGTGGAACCATCCGGCCTTCTATCAATGGTTCAGGCTGGTGGTGGTGTCATGGTGTGGTGGATCCATCCTGCCTTGTATCAACGGTTCAGGCTGGTGGTGGTGGTGTCATGGTGTGGTGGATCCATCCTGCCTTGTATCAACGGTTCAGGCTGGTGGTGGTGGTGTCATGGTGTGGTGGATCCATCCTGCCTTGTATCAATGATTCAGGCTGGTGGTGGTGGTGTCATGGTGTGGTGGATCCATCCTGTCTTGTATCAATGGTTCAGGCTGGTGGTGGTGGTGTCATGGTGTGGGGGATCCATCCTGCCTTGTATCAATGGTTCAGGCTGGTGGTGGTGGTGTCAGGGTGTGGGGGGATTTTCTTGGCACACTTTGGGCCCCTTAGTACCAACTTAGCATTGTTTAAACCCCACGGCCTACCTGAGTATTGTTGCTGACCATGTCCATCCCTCTATGACTCCAGTGTCCCCATCTTCTGATGGCTCCTTCCAGCAGGATAATGCACCATGTCACATAGATCCAATCATCTCCAACATGATAATGATGTCCCTGTCCTCCAATGGCCTCCACAGTCACCAGATCTCCATCCAATAGAGGACCTTTGGGATGTGGAAGAACAGGAGATTCCCATCATGGATGTGCAGCCGACAAATCTGCAGCAACTGCGTGACGTCATCATGTCAATATGGAGCCAAATATCTGAGGAACGTTTCCAGCATCTTGTTGGATCCATGCCACCAAGAATGAAGGCCAAAGGGGGGGTCCAACCCGGGACTAGCAAGGTGGACCTAATAAAGAGGCCGGTGAGTGTACTGTATATAGCAGTCGGTAGGTGCGCTCAACGGGACTTACAACAGGAGAGATATTCCAACCTAGTATAACCAATGGCAACATTTCTGCAAGGCACCCCGTAGTAACACTAGATCCCCCCATGAACAATAGCCCCCCCAGCATCAAAAGACCCTCCAACAGTCACTAACAAAACACCCCCTCCTTTAGTAGTAGATCCCTCCCAGCAACACAATCCCCCCTTTCCAGCAACAGTAGATCCACCCAGCAACAACAGATCCCCCTGCAACAACAGATCCTCCCTAGCAACAACAGATCCTCCCTAGCAACAACAGATCCTCCCTGCAACAACAGATCCCCCCGCAACAGCAATAGATCTCCCAAGCAATAATAGACCCCGTGGACTTTTGTCTTTTTTCAGCCAGACTAACTATATAACGATATAACTATGTAACTATGTAACTATATAACTATGTAACTATGTAACTATATAACTATGTAACTATGTAACTATATAACTATATAACTATGTAACTATGTAACTATATAACAACTATATAACTATGTAACTATGTAACTATATAACTATGTAACTATATAACTATGTAACTATGTAACTATATAACTATGTAACTATGTAACTATGTAACTATATAACTATGTAACTATATAACAACTATATAACTATATAACTATGTAACTATGTAACTATATAACTATGTAACTATATAACTATATAACTATATAACTATGTAACTATGTAACTATGTAACTATGTAACTATATAACTATGTAACTATGTAACTATGTAACTATATAACTATATAACTATGTAACTATATAACTATGTAACTATATAACAACTATATAATTATGTAACTATATAACTATGTAACTATATAACTATGTAACTATATAACTATGTAACTATGTAACTATGTAACTATGTAACTATATAACTATGTAACTATGTAACTATATAACTATATAACTATGTAACTATGTAACTATATAACAACTATATAACTATGTAACTATATAACTATGTAACTATGTAACTATGTAACTATATAACTATGTAACTATGTAACTATATAACTATGTAACTATATAACTATGTAACTATATAACTATGTAACTATATAACTATGTAACTATGTAACTATATAACTATGTAACTATATAACAACTATATAACTATGTAACTATGTAACTATATAACTATGTAACTATATAACTATATAACTATGTAACTATGTAACTATGTAACTATGTAACTATGTAACTATATAACTATGTAACTATGTAACTATGTAACTATATAACTATATAACTATGTAACTATATAACTATGTAACTATATAACAACTATATAATTATGTAACTATATAACTATGTAACTATATAACTATGTAACTATATAACTATGTAACTATGTAACTATATAACTATATAACTATATAACTATGTAACTATGTAAATATATAACTATGTAACTATGTAACTATATAACTATGTAACTATATAACTATATAACTATATAACTATGTAACTATGTAACTGTGTAACTATGTAACTATATAACTATGTAACTATGTAACTATGTAACTATGTAACTATGTAACTATATAACTGTGTAACTATATAACTGTGTAACTATGTAACTATATAACTATGTAACTATGTAACTATGTAACTATGTAACTATGTAACTATGTAACTATGTAACTATATAACTATGTAACTATGTAACTATGTAACTATGTAACTATATAACTATGTAACTATGTAACTATGTAACTATATAACTATGCAACACAGTAACTCATATTTCATATAATAACAGTCATGCGTGTGATAAACTGCGCACTACCGAGAATAGTTGTTGTGAATGAGCCCTAATTTACAAACAAAAGGAGGGACCCCCCAGGACTTGGGACTTTGAGGGCTTATATAGTACCAACAATTGTAATATGTTTAATATTTTTGTTACTATGTAAGCCCTCAAAGTCCAAAGTCCTGGGGGGTCCCTCCTTTTTCATCTAATGGCTTACAAATCAGAAATGTTCCCCTTTTTCCCAATTTACAAACAAAAGAAGTGACCCCCCCCCAGGACTTGAGACTTTGAGGGCTTAAATAGTAACAAAAATTGTAATATTTGTAATATTTTTGTTACTATGTAAGCCCTCAAAGTCCCAAGTCCTGGGGGGTCCCTCCTTTTTCATCAAATTTTTTTTTGGGGGGGATGGTGGCTTACAAATCAGAAATGTTCCCCTTTTCCCAATTTACAAACAAAGCGCGTTCCGAGGCATCCCCTCCATATCTCCCGCACGTGCGGGAAGGTTTTCAGAAGAAGATTTTATTGGAAAGATTCCTTTTACTTTGATTGTTACGCCGCCGCGCACCTTAGTCCTGGGGGGGTCCCTCCTTTTTCATCTAACTCCCTACAAATCAGAAATGTTCCCCCTTTTCCCAATTTACAAACAAAGCGCGTTCCCAGGCATCCCCCCCCCATATCTCACGCACGTGCGGGAAGGTTTTCAGAAGAATATTTTATTGGAAAGATTCCTGCTCTTTTGTTACGCCGCCGCGCACCTTAGTCCTGGGGGGTCCCTCCTTTTTCATCTAATGGCTTACAAATCAGAAATGTTCCCCCTTTTCCCAATTTACAAACAAAGCGCGTTCCGAGGCACCCCCCCATATCTCACGCACGTGTGGGAAGGTTTTCAGAAGATTTTATTGGAAAGATTTCTGCTCCTTTGATTGCTACGCTGCTGCGCACCTTAGTCCTGGGGGGTCCCCCTTTTTTCATCTAATGTTTTTTGGGGGGGATGGTGGCTTACAAATCAGAAATGTTCCCCCTTTTCCCAATTTACAAACAAAGCGCGTTCCCAGGCATCCCCCCCCCAACATCTCCCGCACGTGCGGGAAGGTTTTCAAAGGAAGATTTTATTGGAAAGATTCCTGCTCCTTTGATTGTTACGCCGCCACGCACCTTAGTCCTGGGGGGTCCCTCCTTTTTCATCTAATAGCTTACAAATCAGAAATGTTCCCCCTCTTCCCAATTTACAAACAAAGCGCGTTCCCAGGCATCCCCCCCCCAACATCTCCCGCACGTGCGGGAAGGTTTTCAGAAGAAGATTTTATTGGAAAGATTCCTGCTCCTTTGATTGTTACGCCGCCACGCACCTTAGTCCTGGGGGGTCCCTCCTTTTTCATGTAATGGGTTACAAATCCGAAATGTTCCCCCTTTTCCCAATTTACAAACAAAGCGTGTTGCGAGGCACCCCCCCCCCGATATCTCACGCACGTGCGGGAAGGTTTTCAAAGGAAGATTTTATTGGAAAGATTCCTGCTCCTTTGTTACGCCGCCACGCACCTTAGTCCTGGGGGGGTCCCTCCTTTTTCATCTAACTCCCTACAAATCAGAAATGTTCCCCCTTTTCCCAATTTACAAACAAAGCGCGTTGCGAGGCACCCCCCCCCCAACATCTCCCGCACGTGCGGGAAGGTTTTCAGAAGAAGATTTTATTGGAAAGATTCCTTCTCCTTTGATTGTTACGCCGCCACGCACCTTAGTCCTGGGGGGTGGTCCCTCCTTTTCCATCTAATGGCTTTCAGCGAATGGCTTTCATTGAATGAGAAATCAGAAATGTTCCCCCTTTTCCCAATTTACAAACAAAGCGCGTTCCCAGGCATCCCCCCAACATCTCCCGCACGTGCGGGAAGGTTTTCAGAAGAAGATTTTATTGGAAAGATTCCTGCTCCTTTGATTGTTACGCCGCCACGCACCTTAGTCCTGGGGGGTGGTCCCTCCTTTTTCATCTAATGGCTTTCATCGAATGAGAAATCAGAAATGTTCCCCCTTTTCCCAATTTACAAACAAAGCGCGTTCCCAGGCATCCCCCCAACATCTCCCGCACGTGCGGGAAGGTTTTCAGAAGAAGATTTTATTGGAAAGATTCCTGCTCCTTTGATTGTTACGCCGCCACGCACCTTAGTCCTGGGGGGGTGGTCCCTCCTTTTTCATCTAATGGCTTTCATCGAATGAGAAATCAGAAATGTTCCCCCTTTTCCCAATTTACAAACAAAGCGCGTTCCCAGGCATCATCCCCCCAACATCTCCCGCACGTGCGGGAAGGTTTTCAGAAGAAGATTTTATTGGAAAGATTCCTGCTCCTTTAATTGTTACGCCGCCGCGCACTTTAAAAAAAAAAAAACCCCCAGATTGATTGAGTGCAAACACTTTGATGGAGCTGCATATGGATAATCTATAGAGGAGCGGGATTAGCCGTCACAAAGTGACTTCGGTACGTGACAGAGCCGGGCAGAGCGCCTCCCGGCCAACAAAGGGTGAAGCTTTTAGGCAAGAAGCGGCAGGTGATCTCAGCTCTTCTGCAAGTCCTAATGCTTGTAAAAGGCACTTTTCCAGGCCCTGTAATTGGGCATCAGTAGTTAATGTAGAGTATTGACTGCATTACATGCTCCTGTGCATCCTCTCTCCGTAATGCCAATTGCATCACCTTCTACATTTGCCGGATTGCTTAGCCAATAGCTGTTAAAAGCAATCCAAATCATGAATCAGAGAGGAAACTTTCAGCCAGCCGCTGCATCCGAAGGAGACAATTTACGGTTGAGTTAATCCGGGTACATTAGCGAGACGCGGATTCGGAGAGACAGAGCAATTTATGTTACTTTACTATTATCCTTTATTGCTCTGGATAGACAAATGAATAGCAGGGCACCGAGTAAAAAAAAAAACAAAAAAAAAAAAAACACGCGGATATAAAAAAAAAAAGGGGCCATTTTCTAAGAGGAGAACGCCGCGCTATGCAAATGGCTCAGGAACGGCGCAGAAGGGGACTTTTATTGGAGATGCGGGACCCCCAGGGACTCAGCCTAGCGGGGGCAGGAGATGGCTTTTAAACAATCCCTGAGAGCATCTTTTAAGATTAACACGAGGGCGGGAGGGCGGCCATCTTGGACGCGGTTTAAAAGCGGCGGGGGCGTTCTGGATACGGTAATGCCTTTACCGGGAACTTTCTCAGCTGGAAGCGTTGCATTAGGCTGAAGAGGATGGCATCGCGTGCCAAGCTTCTGCCCACCCGCTTCTCTTTCGGGAAGGGGGAGGGGGCGGGGCACACAGCTTGTCTATACAGTGCCTGGAAAAAGTCTTCACCCCCCCTTGAAATCTTCCCCGTGTTTCCCTGTGACAACCGAAAATGACAATGTATTTCATTGGGATTTGATGTGATAGACCAGGGGCAGTGATGGACTGACTATTCAAGTATGAGGGCCCAGGGTCAGTATGGGGCCCCATGAGATGCCCCTAGTACCTTTCATAGGCTTTTTTGGGTGTGGTTTTAGTGTGGGGGCGATGAAACTGGGGCCCCATGATCCCCTATTGCCCAGGAGCCCCATGAATTGTCAGTCCGCCCCTGACCAGGGGTCTCCCAGATTTCTAGACAAAGGGCCAGTCGACTGTCCTTCGTACTTTAGGGGGGCCGGACTGTGGCCATTGGGAGTAGAAAAGGTCCCGGTGTCAGTGGGAAAAAACAATGCCCCATTTTTTGGTGTCAGTGAGAGGAATTGTGCCCAATCAGTGGTATCAGTGAGAGGAATTGTGCCCAATCAGTGGTATCAGTGTGAGGAATTGTGCCCCATCATTGGCGTCATTGGGCCCCATTGTAGGTGTCATTGGGAGAAATTGTGTCCGATCATTGGTGTCATATTCAGGAGTAGTACCCCATCATTGGTGTCAGAAGGGGGGTATTATGCCCCATCATTGGCGACATTGGGCCCCATTGTAGGTGTCATTGGGAGAAATTGAGCCGCATTGTTGGCATCATTGCGAGAAATTGGGCCCCATCATTGGTGTCATATGCAGGAGTAGTACCCTATCATTGGTGTCAGTAGGGGGGAATTATGCCCCATCATTGGTGTCAGTAGGCCCCATTGTAGGTGTCGTTGGGACAAATTGGGTCCCATTGTTGGCATCATTGGGAGAAATTATGTCCCATCATTGGTGTCATATGCAGGAGTAGTACCCCATCATTGGTGTCAGTAGGGGGGAATTATGCCCCATCATTGATGTCAGTAGGCCCCATTGTAGTTGTCATTGGGAGAAATTGAGCCCCATTGTTGGAATCTTTGGGAGAAATTGTGTCCCATCATTGGTGTCATATGCAGGAGTAGTACCCTATCATTGGTATCAGTAATGTGGAATTATGCCCCATCATTGGTGTCAGTAGGCCCCATTGTTGGTGTCGTTGGGAGAAATTGGGTCCCAAAGTTGGCGTCATATATAGAGGAATAGTACCCTTTTGTGTCGGGGGGGGAGTATGCCTCGTCATTGGTGTCAGTAGGCCCCATTGTAGGTGTCATTGGGAGAATTTGGGTCCCATTGTTGGCATCATTGGGAGAAATTGTGTCCCATCATTGGTGTTATATGCAGGAGTAGTGCCCCATCATTGGTGTCAGTAGGGGGAATTATGCCCCATCATTGGTGTCAGTGGGGGAATTATGCCCCATCATTGGTGTCAGTAGGGGGAATTATGCCCCATTGTTGGTGTCATTGGGAGAAATTGTGCCCCAAAGTTGGCGTCGTATATTGTGCCCCATCATCGGTGTCAGTGGGGGGAATATGCCCCATTGTTGGTATCAGTAGAAGAAATAGTGCCCCAAGGGCCTGATAAAAGCAAGCAAAGGGCCACATCCGGCCCCTGGGACGCAGTTTGGAGACCACTGGGATAGACCAACACAAAGTGGCACATAATTGTGAAGTGGAAGTAAAACGATAAATGGTTTTCAACATTTTTTTTACAAATAATTATCTGTATGCACTTGTATTCAGCCCCCTTTACTCTGATACCCCTAACTAAAATCTAGTGGAACCAATTGCCTTCAGAAGTCACCTGATTAGTAGAGTCCCCCTGTGTGTCATGTGATCTCAGTATAAATCCAGCTGTTCTGTGACACCCTCGGAGGTTCGTTAGAGAACATCAGGGAACAAACAGCATCATGAAGGCCGAGGAACACAGGAATGTCCAGTGAAATAAATAAACGCCGAGCGCTTGACGTGCCGAAACGTGTTAAAAAAAAATCTTAGGCACATTTTTGAAGCTGCTTTTATCCTGTCGGGAGAAAATCGTTTACGCAAGTCCCAGTGTATATGATACCTGATGTCAGGTATAGACATAGAAAATATATTCCTATCTCTATAGATGAAAGAATGTTACAAAAAATGTTACAAAATGTTTCAACAGAGGAAGTTGGAACAATTTCTGTCTAAAGCAGGCCATACACGGGTCGAATTCTGATAAAAGTTCTAGAAAATCGCAAGTTTTGTGCGTTTTGGTGCCACCACGGATTTCGAAATTCGACCAACCAAGCCTTCAATTTCACGTTGCGACAGAAAATAATTTTTTGTGGCCGAGAATCTTCTTTTCTTTCCAGGTCGCAGCTCATACTCACTTCTTTTTCAATCATATTTCTCGCATGATTCTCCCATCGTTGATTAGAAATTTGTTTGTTTTTGTTTTTTTCAACATCCCGATCACTCAAATTCGATGGCAGCACGAAATTCGGCCCCAAATTTAAACGAAAATTCTTGTTTACGATTTTCAAAAGAAAAATCTTTCAGAATCCGACCCGTGTATGGCCAGCATAAGGCTCCATGCAAAACTAAAAAAACACTGGATAAAAAATCCTGGTAGTAGCTCTTTTTTAGTAGTGGTTTAGTAGCGGATTAGCATTTATTGGCGATTTTACAGTATATATATATATATGGAAAGAAGCTAGAAAAAGGCAGCATTTAGAAGCATTCAGTGTTTTTTTTTTTTGCTGGCAAATTGCTCCCAAAAAAACAAACAAAAAAAAAGCATTTTTTTCTGCTAGTAGAATTTGAAGCTTGAAAAACGCTCCTCGCCTACAATAGTGTGCACAGACACATAGGATAGCACTAGTCGCTTCCAGGGGCAGACAATCTGTTTTTTAAAAAAAGCAGCTACAAAATAAGCCAGTGTGCGTGGAACGTAATTGTTACCCACATGGAAGAAAAATATATTTTAAATAAAAAATATTCTTCCCAAATGTATTGACATATATTTGAAATACTATAATTTTGGCCGTATTCAATATATTTTAAAAAAATGATAAATAAATAAAATGTTATATATATATGCATATGTGTGTGTATGTATATATGTGTATGTATGTATACAGTCATGGCCGAAATTGTTGGCACCCTTGATATTTCTCCAGGAAATCATGTATTTCTCACGAAACGTATTGCATTAACACATGTTTTGCTATACACATGTTTATTCCCTTTGTGTGTATTGGGACAAAACAAAAAAAGGGAGGAAAGAAAGCAAATTCGACATAATGTCACACAAACCTCCAAAAATGGGCTGGACAAAAGTATTGGCACCCTTTCACAACTGCGGATAAATAAGAATGTTACAAGCATGTGATGCTCCTGTAAACTCACCTGGGGCAAGTAACAGGTGTGGGCAATATAGAAATCACACCTGAAAGCAGATAAAAAGGAGAGACGTTCACTTAACCTTTGCATTGTGTGTCTGTCTGTGCCACACTAAGCATGGACAACAGAAAGAGGAGACGAGAACTGTCTGAGGACC